>NC_087514.1:74640699-74878739 GCF_963921805.1 Phalacrocorax carbo | reverse complement strand
CCTCTAAACTAAGCAAACACAAGACTGTATCCGCTAGGTTACGTGACAAAGCTCATCCGGCCATCCACAAAGGAGGCTAGAGAGACAACAGCAAGAGGGGGAGCCCAAATAATCACCTGACAGGCAACTCTGTGGACCATCACAGGGGCCATCAGCCCAGCAAAGGCCCATCTGTGCAAGACCAGAGGAGCACAGAAACATGCAGTGGCAAGTAGGAACCCAAAGAAAGGACTCCTGAGGAACAAAAACCTTGTGCAGGCCTCTCCCCAGGCTGTCCCAGCAGAGCTATCAGCCCCAGTCCAGGCACGAATCCCACCCCATGAGTCATGGGGACCTTTTGGACTAAAGGGAGTTGCTGCCTAGGAGTGGGACATATTATGAGGTGCAGGGAAAAAGCAGATTAGGATTGCATGGGATTTATGCGTAATTAAGTGTAGGAACCAAAGAGAGAACAAGGGAGGGTATTGGGTGATTAGTGAAGAAACAAGAGTGGGGAAATGCAGGAATAAGGGGATGAAAAGGGCCAGTGGCATGTAGATAGTTGGCTGGTCAGTACACTTGCCTGGGAATGCCCTTCATGTGACCAGCACAGTCTGTCCTGTCTTCTTATTAAATTCCATTCTAACTCTTTCCTGGGTGAGGGCTGTCTATGTTTTGTGCACGTGTGTGTGTGTATGGAGTGTGAGTGCAGCAACTGAGGTCAGACCATGGATGGGAGGGACCGTGTGGTGCCAGCAACTGCAGCAAGTGTGGGTGTGCGAGTGACGGTGTCATGGCTAAGGAAGGTCAATCTGGACGACCTGGTAAGCAGGTGAAGTGGCCTGGGAGCAAAAGGGGTGTGAATGGGTCTCTAAGGGCAGCTCTGGTTGTGAGACCACCTGCATATCTCTAGGGGCAAGAGCACAGTGGGGTTGGTCATTGGGTCCAGGGGAGTCCTGGCCACCTCTGTGTGTGTGAGGGTCTGTACCAGCAACTGGCACAGGTTTCTGCCCTCACAAGCTCCTATGTCCAGGTGCCAGCAGCTGAGGAGGCTGGGATCCAAGGGCCAGCTAGTAGGCAGACTGAGTGTCTGAGCCCAGCTGCTGTGAGGATCTGCCTTGTACATATATATCTATATATATTCTAGCTAACAGACCTTCATCCTGCCCAGCAGCAGAGGCAAGCAGGGTGAGGCCATTAGTGCTGTCTGTGTCCTTGTGAGTGCTATGAGATTCTGTCTGTGATCTGCATGGCGGGCCATATATACCCGTACACATATGGTGTATATGTGTGCTTTTGTGTGTGTGCCTGCTGGGAACACATCTTCAGCCTTGCTACTGGTTGGACCTGGGGGCATGGAAAGGCAGCAGCCTTGCCTCTCACAGGCAGTTGGATCTGGCATGATATGTTTTCCTTTGTCAGTACCAACTGGTATGGTTTGGAAAAGGAATGTTTTCTGGAATGTGGGCTAGCACGGTCATAAGTATATATTGATTCAAAATTCAAGACTCATTGAATGTTATTTTACATCGGAAAAAAAATGCAGATATATTAGAAGGAGATGTCTGTGGTACATAAAGACTATCTCACTAAGATATTAATCCCATGAGAGAAACTATGTATGATGGAGACAACATTATTTTGTGAGACAGCAACACTGGAATATATACAACAACAAAGAAAACAACTGCTTATTTATAGATTTACTTGTAACGTGTATTTACAAATTGATGTATAAGGATACCACACTACTGTTTAGAGGAAGCATCCAAAGCATCACCTCAGCAAGAAAATACGTAAGTGTCCATGGACTGGATAAATGTTTACTTCCAAGTGATAATCACACCAATAAAAGTATCTTTATTTCTTTCATATAATTAGAATAATGAGATTTGCAGATGATAAAAAATATAATTGATAAGAGAAGATATTTCTGTTTAACAGACAGACAGCAGAAGAAATCTTTGTATTAATTGAACCTGATAAAGTTTCTATTAACATTCTTACATAAAGGCAGGAGAGAGGGGGAAAACAGCTACCATAAGGCTCCTTAAAAGAGCTTTATAAATCTCATTCAAAAAAAAGAAAACTATACAGTGGATATTAAAAATGTGAGGAAAGTTATCACAGAGGAGGAAAAAAAACCAAAGATAGTAGCAAGGAAACTCAAAGTAGAAATTCTTTCCTTTTAAGTAATTCATATTTAATGAACTCGGCAACTGTTATGATCTTCAATATTTCCCACTCAGTGGCTAATAAGAAAATATTTTTTTCTTGTATTTTCTTCTACTTTTTATCTTCTAGTTTTCATTTTCTATTTTTCTTTCTTTTTCAGTCTTCCATAAGGTTCTCACTTCTGTGCAGAATCAAAACCTTTTACTACCCTTTATTAACTAATTTTGCTTCAGAGAACAAACTCTAGGTTAGACAGCAGATCATAAGGGATAACAGTGAAAACGTCCTTGTGAAAAACTGTTAGAGAGGGGAACTAAACCCTGCAGAGATGCTTCTTGAGTAGAAAGGTCTGAAACCACCACAGACTGATGAAAGGTAATCCTGTCACTGAACTGTAATGTTCTCTTTATAGCATTTCACTGAGGCACAACCAGTGTGTTAAAATACCGCAATGCAGCATGTGACTGTCCTTCAGGCTGCTTGTCCTGCACAATTTAATCCCCCAAATGTGTCCCATGCAATTCTTAGTCCCGAGGAGAAATGCAAGCTTCCCTCACCCATCTCTGTTGCCATTGGTAGTTTTGAAATGAATGCGGGGAGGTGGATGGTAGCAACTCTGCCTTATTGGCTCACGTTCTCCACTCCATGACTTTTTGTGTCAGACACTACACAGTTAATACCTGCAATAGCATTTTCCTTAGCCTTATCTACTTTTCCATTTTTATAACGCTCTCCAAGTTTCCTCACCAGCACCACGAGTGAATACAGAGAAGTAGAATTATAGCTCTGAGGTTTTCTAAAAAATGGTAGGAAACCAGTTAATAGCACAAACAGCTACTGAAACAAAACTCGTTCTGTAGCCCATTAAGCTATGAAAAGTTTTGATGACTGGGACAGCAAGGGACATATTGGACATCTTTTATGATAACTGAAAATAAAATTGTGGTACCTCTGATAAAAAGAGTAAAAAATTCTACAACAAATATTTAAGTTAATCCAAAAAATGCACTTGATGAATCGGTTTGCTGCTGTTAGAAGGTATTGGAATATTAATTCAGAGATGAGGCAAAGAGGAGCTAAACCACGCAGTTTGCAGTGAGATATTTACATGGATGACATGTGTTGACTAATCAGATTGGACCATTTCTGTAAGCTGGTTTGTAAATGGTTTCCAAAAATGAACACCAAAGACGATGTCAAATACTGATAAGTGGGGTTAGGCAGCTTGTATTTCAAAATAACCTGCATATAAATTCTACATTAAAACAAAGATGTAAGAAGGGGTGGAGGAAAGATGATTCTCCTGCATATGGCTAAGGTAATGTAACAGACCTTTAAGCTGGAAAATGTTATGGAAAAGAAACACAGCAGTGTCTTGGCAACATTTTTAGTTATAAGCCTAAACAACCATTCATTCAAAATGTCACGGTTATTAAAACAATAGTAAAGCAGCTTAACTGATGTGAATAAGCAGGAAACAAGATTGCTGCTGTTAAGTCTTTTATTTGCACCTCTATCTGTCCCATCTTGTCAAAAGGATTATCTGCAAAGAAGTTAATGCTCGCCTTTCATTCTAAAACATGCAGTCTTGTTACAGTTAATACACAGAGATATCCATAATAGCTTCTTAACACTGATGTGTCTGGTGAGGAATAACTTTGGGCATCAGCTCTGTTTTATTTAAATACAGTGTTAGGTCCTTCAAGGAACTAGCTGTCTGCTGCTCTTGTTACATTTAAAATAAGGCCTCCTCTTGTAATACTGTAACACCAGAGTCAAGAAATATGATGTCCAAATGAAATATTCATGGAGACATAACACTTTTATTCTGAGAAACCCTATTCCATTGCTGTTTGCTGTATAACAGCAAGCACTTCAGAAGAAGAATGGCCATTTTAGGCTGGAAAATGATGCTTGTGGAAGGACCAGTGGGATTGATTTGGCCGTACCTTACTTTAGAGTGGAAATCAAAACAGACCTAGGTGTGTTTCCTGACTGAAAGTCCAGCTGTCCAAAGATATGTCCCTTGACACCACCTGGATCATCTGGACCTGAAGCACAGCCAAAATTAATTGCATTGTAACTGCATGCCACCTGAAATTTCTGACTCCAGGATCACCGGGATGGTTGAAGAGGTCTCTGCTAAAAGTAGAGAGGGGAAAACTTAACCATTGTTTAAAAGCATTATGAGGCTCACTAAGTGTTAATGGAGCATAGATAAGGACTGATTTGAAGATCTGTCCCCCAGACTTATGTTCTGAGCTCAGCCAAGAAAATTAATCTTGACTTTCAATGAAAGAGAGCAAATGAGAAGAAACTTTGGAAGGTTGAAAACCAAAACTTTCTGAATAATCCTTACTCTGAAGTGTATTTTCTTTTCTTAAATATGTGCAATTTATCTTTGCCAACTCAGATTTGCTCTTTCACCACTAAATTGGACCATTAAAATTTTCTTCAATTGTCTTCAGATAGGAAGGATGCTTCCCTGAGGTGAATAAAAAAACCTTGACAAGGACTTAATATCTCATAGTACCTTTCAATGTAAGCATGACACAAATTCCAGAGAGCCTCAGTGAACAAAGTACACATTTGACTTGTGCTGAAAGGAAGGACAAAGAATTTCAAACACACTGTGGCATTTCTAGCAAAGAATCTGTCCTAGGTTTCACAGAACCTAGAATTAACAGATGTATATAAATATATAGATATATCTACTTTGGGGTAAGCGTATTACACACTTAACATTAGTTTAAGCTTCCTACTCTCATATAGGCATTTTTCTTTATTCCAGTCTGTGGGTGACCACCCAAAATCTACACATATTACATATTAAAAAAAACCAACCAGCAACTCCACCCCTTCTTTTTATGATCACCTTCATTATATACCAAGACAAATGCCGTAAGCATTAGCAACATTTATAGTAGTTTAGATATTATGCATGTAAAATCAAACATCATTTTAAAGAGACTTATTAACAACAGAAGTGACAGGTTATAAGATTATTTATTACTTAAAAATTGAGAAAGACAAGAAATAATAATTTAAATCTGAAAATAAAGGGTCAGGTTATGACATCGGTCTCTGTCAACTTTTGCTCTACAATAGAGATCCCAAATTTATTTTTTTTCTTCATTGAATGAGTTCCTTGAAAAAGAAAAATTTCTGAGAGATTCATTTGGACTAATTAAAGACTACATTTTCAAGTTTCACATGTTTCTAGGAACAAAACAAAACATCTACAGAATGCCAAATGTGGTCCAACAAAATTAATCTAATATTTCATCTTTTTCTCCTTCTTCTCTACTTTCTCCTCCTCATCCTCCACCACTGTTGTCGTCATTGTCATAATCATAATCAATCAATAATATTATCATTTTATTATTAATAGTAAGATAATATAACATAACATAATATAACGTAACGTAACGTAACGTAACTTAACGTAATATAATAAATCAATATGTGGGGAAGGATTGTAAAATTTGAAAACTAAGAGGAAAGAATGTGTCCCTGTTTGTAGTGGTGTCATTTGTTGTTTTGTTGTTCCAATTTCAGCCAGCCGAGAAAACAGATAAACAAACTTTTAAGAACACATATTGACTGAGATTATTTTCCCCAAAAGCTGTGCTATTCAATTATAGATTGCATAGCATAAAAGTAGGAAACAGACAGTGGGTAGGACTTTGAAATAGATGTTCTTTACTTCTAGATTTGTAGGCCCAGTTTTTCAGACAATGGCCTCCACCAGTACTGGTTGAGAACAACAGAACTGGCTAAGGACTGATCACTTACAAAGAAAGCTCCTAGACTGTCACAAGAAACTCACTTTCCAAAATGCTGATCTTCTTGTGAGTTATGTCAAAAATCAGTGCAAGATGTCTTACTGAAAAAAATAAAACAAAAAGAAATTAGTCACTTCCTGTAGACACTAATAATAAAAAAAATTAATTTTAGACTACCTTTTTAAAAAATATAAACCTTAGTATGAACTTTTTCCTTCCTTTTAGCTTAATATTTTGTATATTTCTGGTTAATCCCCTTTACAAGACATTTGCTTTTATCGAGACATAGATGTCTTTACTAATGCAGTTATGAAGACAGCACATTGAAGTGCTGAAGACAGCCTATCTATATAATCTCTGTTTTTCTATGGTTTTGCTCAGGCAGCTTTTCCTAATCCATGTTCTGAGTCTGGCCAAATATTGGGACAACAGAAATGTTATATTAAGTTTAAATTTGGAAAGACAGGTGGAGTTTTTGTATTGGCTGCATAATGAAATGTAGCACAGCAAAGCCAACTATTTCTTCTGGTAGCTGTAAGGTAACTGCTGAATAAGTTGAAGGGGAAAAAAAAAAGAGCAGAAGTTGTAAATTATTTTAGTTTTGTGTTTTCTGTAATTGCTGAAATTCCTTGTTTACTAGGGCAAAGGCATAGATAACCCAAAAGAGAATCAGTCTAGGCAAGAACACACTTGATATTTGAAATAATAGCATTTTGAAAATTGTTTTCATTCCAAGTAGGGAAAAGCTACTATTTCAACATAGTCTGGAAAAAAAGACAAAGTGCCTTTACTATTCTTGTCACTTATTCTGGGCCTTTCTAATAGAGGAAAATTGTGGTTTTTTCTGCAATTTCAAATGTATTTCATCACCATCTTAACCTCGATAGTCATCAAGGATTTATCTACATGTGACCTATATGTTTGATTCCATTGTTTTCAGTTTGTGTGTTACACCTTGTTAAGATGAGTCATGTGAAACTAGTGACCCATATATCAGAAGAAATGCACGACAGGGACTCAATTCTACAGACTTAAACACAGACAAAAAATGATATTTAAACTATGGATATTTAATCTAGCATTTCTTGCCTTGCAGCTTCTCCATTCTCTTCTTCCCTGTCACATTCATGGTCTCATAGAAAATCTGATGGAACAGTACACCAAGGGTTCTTTTACATCTGTACCCTAAGGCAGGATTAATCATACCAAGGTCATTTCTGACAAATGGTGATGTAACATGTTCTTTGAAACTTCTGGTAAAGATACTGCAATCTTTAAATAATCTATTTGAACACTTAATAATCTCTGACACTTTTCTGAATGCCTAACTTAAGTTCTCTTGCTGCAATTACTTTTGTCCTAAAGATTTGGAGAACTGATTACTCCCTTTGTCTTTAAAAGTTCTTTAGCTATTGGAAGACCACCATCACAGATCCTCTGGATTATTTTCTCCAGTTAGGACATTCCCTGTTCTTCAAGATCTTCCCCATGATCCACATTTCTAGACTTCTGACTACTCTTAGAAGTAGTCTATTGTCACCCTCTGAGATGTATCCATTTGGCTATTTCCCAAAACATGATGACCAAAATGGGATCGAGTACTCCTTGAGTCTTACAATATTAGAGAGAGGAGAGTTCCTTCTTGCAACTGACAAACAATACTCTTATTCATTCATCCTAGTATAATCTGGGGTTTTTTGATGATAGTATGACAGTGCTGAGCATTATGTAGCTTGTGATTCATAAAAGCACTGGATGCAGCTGATTATTCCTTTCCAAGTTTAGAGTTGCATTTAATACCACACGTATTTTAATCTTTTGGTGTGAAAGGCATCAGCTTGCTTCCACAAAAGAAGTGAAGACTCTAAGACCATGCTCCCTGTAAGTATGAGCTCACAGGTCCTTAGTAGTTATTTAATTTACTGACCATCATGAAGTAAATATCACAGAAGGGTAAAATTTTTAAAGATGTTTATGTTCTTACAACTGTGATGCAAGGGGCCTGTAGCTCCCTGGATCCTCCTCCCGGCCCTTCTTGTAGATGGGTGTCACATGAACAAGACTCCAGTCATCTGGGACCTCCCCTGTTAACCAGGACTGCTGGTAAATGATGGAGAGTGGCTTGGCAAGCTCCTCCACCAGCTCCCTCAGTACTCTTGGGTGGATCCCATCCAGCCCCATAGGCTTATGAGAGTCCAGGTGGAGCAGCAGGTCATTAACTGCTTCCTCCTGGATTATGGGGGTTTACTCTGCTCTCTATCCCTGCCTTCCAGCTCCAGTGGCTGAATACCCCAGGGATAAATGGTCTGACTGTTAAAGACTGAGGCAAAGGAGGCATTTAGTACCTCAGCCTTTTCCTCATCCTCAGTTGCAACGTTCCCCTCTGCATCCAATAAAGGATGCTGATTCTCTTTTTGTTGTTGATATATCTGTAAAAACACTTTTTGTTATCCCTTACAGCAGTGGCCATGTTGAGTTCTAGCTGGGATTTTGCTTGCCTAATTTTATCCCTGCAAGACCTAATGAGGTCTCTATACTCTCCTTTTGTTACCTGCCCCTTCTTCCAAAAGCAGTAGACTCTCCTTTTTTTCTTGAGTGTCAACAGAAGCTCCCTGTTCAGCCAGGCCTGTTGTCTTCCCCGCTGGTTTGTCTTGCGGCACTTGGGGACAGCCTGCTCCTGCACCTGCAAGACTTCCTTCTTGAAGAAAGGCCAGCCTTCCTGGACTCCTTTGCCCTTCAGGACTGCCTCCCAAGGGACTTTCCCAACCAGTGCCCTGAACAGGCCAAAGTCTGCCCTCCGGAAGTCCATGGTAGTGGGTCTGCTGACCCTTCTCCTTACTTCATCAAGAATCAAGAACTCAATCATATCATGGTCACTAAGCCCGAGGCAGCCTCCAACCACCACATCTCCCACTAGTCCTTCTCTGTTTGTGAACAGGAGGTCAAGCGAGACAACTCCCCTGTTAGGTTCACTTACCAGCTGTGTGAGGAAGTTGTCTTCCACACATTCCAGGAACCTCCTAGACTGTTTCTTCTCTGCTGTGTTGTATTTCCAGCAAATATCTGGTAAATTGAAATCCCCCACTAGAACAAGGGCAACCAATTTGTGATAATTCCACCAGCTGCTTGTAGAACGGTTCATCTAGCTCTTCATCCTGGTTGGGTGGTCTATAACAGCCCCCAGCAGGATATCTGCCTTGTTGGTTTTCCCCCTCATCCTTACCCATAAACACTTAACCTTATCATCAAAGCCACTAAGCTCTATGCAATCGAAACACTCCCTAACATACAGAGCCACCCCACCACCTCTCCTTCCTTGTCTATCCCTTCTGAAGAGCTTCTAGCCATCCATCTCTGCTTTTTGTGGAGCCTCCATCTGCTGAATTGACCCCAGGGATGATGAGGTGCAGCTCCACCACTCTATCTCCCTCTCACACTCCCTGATGCTCCTTAACCTTTCCACTTCCTCCTCCAGCTCTGCCACCAGGCAGAGTAGATCATCCGCCTGGTCACACGCAAGCAGCTGTTGTCCTTGCTGCGTGTTTGTATGGGGGCCCCATCTGAGTTGCCGCATTCCTTCTGGCAGTGGTTCTCAGGTGAGTGGAGACCATGGCTAGGTCCTGTCCTGGAGGGTAATGGTGATGACTAGTTCAGTTACTCTTTAAAGCCAGGAAGGGAACTGCGCCTATTAACTATTTCTTGGGATGAAACTTTCCTAAGGCTAAAACTGCATTACACAGAAAACCAGTAATAAAATATTGCAAGTATAATGTAGAAATGTCAGCTGCTGGGATATGAGATCTTTCTGGGTCAGGAATAATGCCCTTGCCAAGGCATAAGAGGGACAAACAATTGCATTGAAATTATTTGTTAACTGATTTTGTCCTACATTATTAAAAAAAAAGACTCTAAACTATGCACTCATACTGATACAAAATGGAAATAAAAGTATGAGGCAAAATATATTGGGGTTATTTGAATATTTAACCATTTTATTTTCCTTCCAAGTGTTACCAAAACAAACACAGTGATGCTGAGAGAACAGTGAGATGCAATAATTGTGTTGTCTGCATTAGAGTACTATTAGTACAAGGACCAATTCAAAATAAACTTTTTTTAAAAATGCTCCATTGTACATCAGAATATGAAAAGAATTTATTTCTTCTCTAACTTGTGTTCAGTGATATACCTTTAATACCTTTTTTTCTCTCTAAATCCCTTATTAAAATACAACTGTTCAGGTTTTATGACAAAAAAAGTCAACATGTCTCTTAACAATGAATTTGAAATATGCCACTGGTAGTTACCTCAGAGTGCTAGTGTGTCAGCTAACATCACATTGAGTGCCATGCACAATAAGATTTTTACAGGCCTATAGCAACATTGTTTTTTCCATTTAAGTACATTTTGAATTAAGCTCTTATCCCTTTTCTTCATGCTTTCCTGTCCCTGAAATACTTGGCAAATCTGTTTTTAAAACTTCTGTCCTTACACTATTGTAAAGCACTAGTTTTGCGCTGTTTCCCTCTAGCATATACTATAAAGAAATAAGTCTGATACATAGCACTCTGTAAAAGCCCATTCAGCTACTGAAAGTCTTTCCCATTTGACAGTTAGTCCTTAAAAGCTACATCATAATAAGAACTTAACTACATATAAGGTGATGCGGTGTGTGATTTTTAGGTACTTACATTCTTCATTCATCTAGTCTGAAGCATTAGGTGCACAGAGTCCTAGGCAGGGATGCTGCTCACAGACACCCAACACCTCCCCATTTTTTTCTGGAGTAAGAACCATTTCTTTAGCAATTGTACTTAAAACTATTCCTTCTCACATGACAGTATCCAAAATGCACATAATCCAGTCCTGGAAAAACTGATAGGTTTGGTCCAGTCTTCCTTGTTCATGCTGAATGCCTAGTGCTTTCTCCCGATAAAAAGGCATGTGTATCCAGTAGAAACAATGGTATTTAAACAGATTTAGGCCTTATGAATCTAGTCCTTTCCACACAGTTACACAGCTTCAGAAAGGAAAAGTGCTCTTTGCCCAGCTTTATAACCAGGTGGTTTGGATCTTTTCTAACAAGCAGGAAAGATAAGTTTAAAGTCTTGCTGGTGAAACATAAAAATAAATAAGGATTCTGTAAATACTTAAGCTTAGATATAAAGGTATGATCCTTTTGAATAAGTGTGCTTTAATGAGTTTGGAAACCTATGCAACCATATGGGAAAGCTTCCCCTCTAATAAGTAGTATTTTGTACATCAGTACAGCTTATACTAGTGTATAGTGTAGTACAGTGTAGTGTAGTCTAGTCTAGCCTAGTCTAGCAATAGAATCAAACGTTCATTCTTTAGGAAGATATTACACTTAAGAAAGAAAAAAGACATATGCTGTGAAATTCTGTACTGTTCTACAGGCAGCAGATGTTATTTTTTTCTGATATCCAGGGCAAATTAAGCATACAGTGATGGTCTCTCACCTATTCAGTTACAGGAGACTAACAGCTGTACTCAATGATCTAGCTAATGAAGGAAATGAGGAGGAAAAAAATTATAGTCTCAACTTTATCTGGACCACTCACTGAAATATGCAGTCAAACATTTTTGAAATTACTTAATGTAACTGCAGTTACATAATTTTGAAGCGTATTTAATTAACTTTAAAATATTTAGTTTGTATTCCAGAATTTTAACATGTGGAACAAACTCAGTAGAACCACTTATTATAGGACAAGACTAAACTATATTTTCAGGAGAGCTTTAAATAGCACCAAAATTGGGGTGACACAAGTAGATAAGCACATACAGAGAATACATGCAAACAGGTGCACTCCAATCATGTGCAAAAATGGTTTCTCCACAAAAAAGGAAGTTAATACCTTCTATTTCTCTGCCAGTTTCCACTTCGAGATTTCAAATTATAATCAAGTACTTATCTTTACAACACCTGGCAGAGGCCTGGTAAATAAAGTATTTTATTCCATTTTTCAGGCTAGGTGAAATGAGGGGCTTGTATGGAAGGAGAGTAGAAGGCAAGAAATGCTAAATATTTACATAAGTAAAAACTATCTCATTGAATAACTGGAAGCCAAAGGGTTGAAGATTCTTAGAATTATCTCCTCTATTAATTGGTTGTTTTTTTTTCAGATGAAGAATTTAGTATGGCACCCTCAAAAACAAGCAAACAGATGAAAAAATATATGTCTACTGTAAGAAAGCCATTTAGGATCTGTCTATAGTCAATGGAAAAGAATACTTTCAGAGAGTAAATCATCCCATCCTAAGAGTTCAAGAGGTGACACCTCTTCCAAAGTAATCCATCCTACTTGACACTGACCAGTGACTGTCCAGGGCACTTGAACTGAAAGGTTAAAATAAGCTAACTTTTAGGTATTTGAAGGTGGGTAAAAATATATCCCACTCTGAGGTTCTGTGGAAAAAGTTACCTGTAGCACTTAGGAGAGGGACTATCTGCTGACAGTCAAAGTTTCTAGCTCGGCTTTCTAATAAACATTTCTGATAGGCAATCCATCTTCAGATGCATGACTGATCCTTTAGAGGTGTTCATTTTTTTCTGTTAAATAGTGGAGGTGCCTACACAATTAGCTTAAAGTAAATGCTGCCTTTGGGTGACTAGAGGCAGGTGAAAGGAACTCAATTTTAAATGATCTTAGGACAATAAATCCTTTAAAGCTTATGACTGTGTAATTATCAGAGGAGCTAAATTTCATAATATTCTCATTTCATTATACTGTTTTTGAGTATCATCACCATTCTTTGCATTGTTTCTCTCTTGTTGAAGATAATGGGAGGTAGATAGTGACTGAATCTGTTGTTTTGTAGCCATTACCATTTTGGTTTTTCTTCCAAACATGAAGTACCTTCTGGTTACTTGTGGGTGTGTGCATGTGGATTCTAGTAATACAAAACAGTCCTTCTTCTAGGCCATAACAGAAAACTCAATTGCTTTGCTCATACAGGCAGTGAAATTTCAAAAGCAGAGGACCTCTTTCCACAGTAAAGACACTCCAAGAGGTGATATCTCCAGTTGGAGGTACTCCTACACCTGTCGAGATGTTGCTATTACCATTGGTGAACAGCAAGAGAAGACAGACCTGAAAGAGTTCTAAAGAAATCTTATTACCTTGTAGTGAAAAATACTGTGCTTATATTTGCCTTTATACAAAAAATATTTTATTATATGCCTATTGGAAATATGGGCCGAAGATAAAAATGTGCTTAAGAACACTTCGGAATAAGTTTGCTTTTAAAATGAGGAATGTATTGTCTTTTCTACATGTAAGTGAATTTTGTAAAATTTGACTGAGAAGTTTAAAGGAATACAGGAAAATCACTAAGGGGGACTAAGAGTAAGACTTAGGCATCCAATAAAGTAAGAACATGAAATATGTGTTGTTATATCATCTCTTACATACATGTTTTTCCATTTACATAAACAGGAATTGCACGTTTTGTGTAGACAGAAAAGTTTAACATAAACAATCTCATGAAAGCAAAGCAATTAAAAGTTTTACTTGAAATAAAATTCCATCTTTAACACACTCCATTGTGTATAGGTTTTACAGCACAGATGGTATACTACTTTAAAACCTTCTTTTCTGGTGTCATCTATAACAGTTAACTGAGGTGTTTTTTTAATAGAGGGGAGGGAAGAAAAGAATGCATGTGTGTTTGTCTCTTTAATGAAGTAAACTATTTTCAGGACAAATTTCATAGATAATGTTTTTGGTAGTTGAAAAAGGCAGCTGTCATGATTATACAGAAACTTTGATTCAGAGACACAAGGTAGACATTTATGGCAATTATATTGTATGTATTATCTTGACACGTTATATTTATGCTGCTGTTTAAAGTCTGTTATTCCACAGCTCATTGGTTTACCAAGAAAGAAAAACGAAATCTTTTCCAGTTTTTCAAAGGACTTAAACTCTAAAGGTATTAGTTGTCTACAGTTACTCCCAGCAGTTGAAGCAAGGCCTGATTTTTATTTTTAAAATATCTATATTGAGTTTTTTGTGCATTTCATTGTGATGTATGGGTTATGTTATAGTTCCACATCTGTGAAACAATGAGAAACTCTCTTATGTACAATCAAATCCTGCTAAATCCCTGGTCTTACTCTGATCCTGGGTCAAAGAGGTCAGAATCCTTCTATATTTTTTATGTAATAACAGAATTGATGCCTCATAAGTGTAAGAGACTTCCTGAAGCATTTGAAGACAATTTTATCCTCCCACTAAATAATGAAAAATCTTACTGACCATAACTTATTGATAGAAGCAGCTTCCCATACCATTCCCTTGTATTTCAAACTGAATTCTGAAGCTTATTGCCAGTATTCTGCTTCAGAGATATTCAGGGAGGTCATTCAAGGTGTTTAATACACATATATGATAAGAGTTTACTTAACTACACCCTAAAACAGAAAAAAACCAAGAAAATATATGGCTTTGCTAGCTGAATTTCTGTTGTTTTATTTCTAGCTTTCTCCAGCAGATTTTCCAGTTCTTTTGACTTGATCCTAAAAGGTATTGATTATTTCATAGAAAATTACGATTTTTTGATATTTTTAGGGGAACTTCTTATTACAGGCAAGATTTCTAGATATCTACTATCATCAAACCTGCAAATGTTTGGTATTTCTTCAATGCTAACAGAGAAATCCTTATCTTCTTGTGAAGTCCTGAGCTACATCCTTTGCTAGAAATCTTCTCTAGGAAAAAAGGGGAAAAGGGAAAAACTACACATGTAGTTGAACTACCACATAAAACTGCAAATAAAGGAAACATTTCTGGTTTCATGAACTTCAGGAACAGCTTTTCTTTTTTCTTTACGTTTTACTTGAAGACTTCATACATGTGTTTTTATCCAAAGCTATAGATTTGGCAAAAAAAATTATATTGATAAAATACTCAAATATTGAAAGTTATTTTCTACACCTGTTTATTTTTGGAAAACTATATCTTCAGGTAATCTTTTGATTTTGCTGATCCAGTTTCCCTTTGCTGTAAAATAGAAAAAGCATTATTTCATTATATAACTTGCTTTCTATCCAGATGCCTTTAAGACGATTAACTTTGGTCCTGAATCTGAAAATGATTCTTCTTATGGGTAACCCCTAAGTTTAAGAAAATCACCTTTACAGCATATTCTTAGGTAATATTAAAGTTTCTCAAGTTTTTAGTGAGGCTGATATGTCTGTTTAGAGTTTTTAGAGGATTGCTGGGTATATTATTTGTGTAACACCAAATTGCCCTGGCCAGCCAGTGGTCTTCTGCCCTTAAAGGTCATACTTCAGGAATTCTGCATAGATAAGGCAGTAATTTTTATCATACAGAAAAATTTAACAGTATACAAAACACAGCTCAAGGGAACAAAAAAGAGAAATTACAGAGAAATAGAATGTAAATCAAAGGCTCTGTCCGTATTTGTTAATAAGCATGCTCTAAGTATCAGCAGAAGCACAGAGGAATTCCTTGTACATTTCACAGAGGGAGTTATGGGTCTAATTCCAGTACTATGAGAATACTTTTCCCTGCTTGACAGTCCTGCATACGTCAATTGTTAAAATCAATGCTTATTTCCGTGTGGTAGCCTATTGTATTTTTAATTGAACCCAAATTTAAAAAGAAATAACAAACACTATTTGTACTCATGTTCATGCAATAAACAATTCCAACTATAGAATTCTTACCAGAATGCTAATATTACATTTGGAATATGAGGTCCTTTATTTTTGGTTCTCTGCCTAAAACACTGGGAAAATAGACATGGTTCATTTCTACTTTGTGTAAGATTTACCTCTAATTTAATACTCCATAAATATTTGTATGTTAATAATGAGTAACTTCAGTGTAGTAAATAGAATTTGTACCACCCAGAACCTCTTTCTATTTCTGGAAATCCTTTGCTTCTTACCTCTTGCATGTTCTAAACTACATGGTTTTATACATTTTCTCATAACAGCTCTCCTAAGTTTTCTTTTATACTGGCAATGTTTTATTTTCCCATAGGACTGGTAATGGTAGACATTTCATGAAAAATGAAATTATCACAAAACTTCTAGTCCACTTTCCTCCATCTAAGAGTGTCTGGTTTTCTTCCTTATTCTAAAGACAGAAAAGTTCTTAGATCAAGATATAAACTTGTTAGCCAAACCTAGGTTTCACACAGTTGCTTACTAGTTGAAATGGAGTAATATTAACAGTAAACATCATCTTTAATCAATAAAAATAATATTAAAAATTCCAGCAGTGTTATTACAGCAATTTTTTCTGAAATCACACATCTATAGAACTTCCGTTTCTAAGCAGAATTTTAATTTTAAAAAATCCAGAAATATAAAGCAATACTCCAGCTAAAAATTATTTTACAAACAGTATTAGACCAACACTTAAGTCTTCAAAACTTAGTGTGCTGCTTTCTTAGGGTATTTACTGATAAGACTTTCATCAGGAAATTTTGTAGACACCACAATTGAACTGGAACTCTGACTTATGCCCTTTAAAAAAAAAAAACAACAAAAAAAGATAAAAAGAAAAATATAAAGACAGTATTGTGGTGTTCAAAGTTCACTATATGAGAGATGAGATTTGAATAGTAAACTAATTCCAGTAGGTAGCAAATGTAGTGTGTAGAGAAGCTAGCCGTAGGGATTGTCTTTATTGTGCTATTGGCATTCAAAGTCATGTAAACAATTACCTATTTCAGCTGAATGTCATCTAACATATGGATCTAATAGCTTTATGCCCATTTTAAATCTAATCAGTCTTCAACTTGGCTGTAATTAGGTGTGAAAAAATGCAGGTTTAAAGCAAAATAAAATAATTCAGGTCTGAAAGGACATTCAAAGAAAAACTTAAGCCCTAACTTCTGATATTCATGAGAGAAAGAAGTTTTCCTGGCTCCATTAACAAGACTTCTTAAGGACCACCACACATTCCTCTAAAGACAGAGTTTAACTTCTAAAAACAGCAGGTTTGCAAGGGTGCTGTCACAGATGGAGGAGTTCACTTCAGCAGAAATATACCCTGTTTTTCCTTCCCCAGCCGCACTCACTTAATATTCTTGTGCAATGCTGCCAGGTGGATGGAAGAAAAAGGCTCTCAGGAACAGTGGCCAAGATAAAATGCACTCAGTTCACAGACATACTGAAGGACTACAGACTAATAAAATCATAGCCATTTAATTGATGAAGGCACCTCTGTCTCTGAAAGACAGGCAGATGAACTACAACTCTCTGTTGAACCTTGACAACATTGTGCTAGGGTGGCCAAGAAGGCCAAGGGCATCCTGGCTTGTATCAGGAATAGTGTGGCCAGCAGGAGCAGGGAAGTGGTCTTGCCCCTGTACTCAGCACAGGTGAGGCCACACCTTGAATGTTGTATTCAGTTTTGGGCCCTTAACTACAAGAAGGACATTGAGGTGCTGGAGTGTGTCCAGAGAAGGGCAATGAAGCTGGTGAAGGGTCTGGAGAGCAGGTCTTATGAGGAGCAGCTGAGGGAACAGGGGTTGTTTAGCCTGGGGAAGAGAAGGCTGAGGGGAGACCTTATCACTCTCCACAACTACCTGAAAGGAGGTTGTAGTGAGGTGGGTGTTGGTCTCTTCTCCCAAGTTACTAGTGATAGAACGAGAGGAAACGGCTTCAAGCTGCATCAGGGCAGGTTTAGATTGGATATTAGGAAAAATGTCTTCCCTGAAGGAGAGGTCAGGCACTGGAACAGGCTGCCCAGAGAGGTGGTGGAGTCACCACCTGTCCTGGTTTCAGCTGGGATAGAGTTAAATTTCTTCATAGTAGCCAGTATGGGGCTATGTTTTGGATTTGTGCTGGAAACTGTGGTGATAATGTGAAGTTTTAGTTGTTGCTAAGTAGTGCTTACACTGGTCAAGGACTTTTTCAGCTTCCCATGCTCTGCTGGGTGCACAAGAAGCTGGGAGGGGACACAGCCAGGACAGCTGACCCCAACTGACCAAAGGGATATTCCATACTATATGACATCACACTCAGTATATAAAGCTGGGGGAAAAAGAAGGAGGGGGGGGGATATTTGGAGTGATGGTGCTTGTCTTCCCAAGTAACCGTTACACATGATGGAGCCCTGCTTTATCTCAACCTATGACTTTCCTCACTTTAACTCTTCTGATTCTCTCCCCCATCCCACCAGGGGGGAGTGAGCAAGTTGTTGTGTGGTGTTTGGTTGCTGACTGGGGCTAAACCATGATACCATCCCTGGCGGTATTTAAAAGATGTGTGGACGTGGCACTTCAGAACGTGGTTTAGTAGGCATGGTGGTCTTGGGCTGACGGTTGGACTTGATGATCCTAGAGGTCTTTTCCAACCTTAATGATTTTACGTCACCAGTAGTCATGGACTGATGGCTGATCCATTTTCCTACATGTAAACCTTTATTGACACCCTCAAAAGTATCTCTAAGTTTTCAGGCAATGATTTCTTCTGGAGCTTCCATAGTCCAAGATACTTCTGCTACCAGCAAAACTCACATAAGGAATGTATGGTAGCATGCAATTCCCTTCCTGATGGCCTCCTTACACTCACAACTGTCTGTGATCAAAGAGGGGTTCTATGGCCCAGGGTCTCCGGATGCAGCAGAACTGTAGTCTATGCCTGGGATGAAAATTGGTTAATATAAAAAAAAACCAACACCACTTTTGTAGACTGCAGCAGTGGTCTTTCCTCCTCCAGCTGTATGTCCAGTGCTACTAAGGATGGTACGTTTGAATGTCTCCAGTTATACATAGCAAAACTCACACCATTTATGCCCTGAGTGGTCTGATCACTGACTTACAGAAGGAAATAAAATTTTTATTGCCATCCACTTAAAGATACATAAATCCACCTTCTCCCTGATTATGACTATATATATCTTTTTGGGTGACACATATTGAGAAACACTAGAGTTCAGAAAGCTATTTTTTCAGGATCAAAACATAACCTGGTGTATGACTGAAAATTGCTTGAATGTATAGAAGACTCTAAATGCTGGGACATTCACATGCCCCTACAACTTCAGAGCAGCTGAAGGGTTACAGGAATACTAGTGTTCCTTTTGGATAATGAAAACAACAGCTTGATTGCACAGTTGCTTTGTGGCAAGCCTCAAACCACTTGCACTTCTTAAAGCTGAAATTTTATCTACTATTTGCATCAGCTGAACCACACTGATGTGTGATCAGCTGAAAATACAGTGACCAAGGTTTGTACCTCTAAAGACCTATCATCTGATAATAAATATTAGAAGGTTCTGACATAGTACTGTGAATGTTGGCACATATGGTTTTAAACACCCTTTTTAACACCATCCACAATTAAAAAAAAGAACCACCAACAATATTTTTTTCTTAAACCATAGAAGAGGAAAAAAATAAGTAAATTGTGTTATTATTATTTGTATGGCCTAAATATAGTGTATACGTTTCCATTCAGCATTTTTCTATCTTGAAATAAAAAACAGATGTTGTTTTTTTATTGAACATACCAAACTGCATGTCACCCTGTGCAGAAACAGATGCAAGTTAGATTTATAAGAAATGTCTTTAAAGATACTTTTACAACAGGATGAGGGATTCATCAAATTTTCCAGATATCTTGGATGTTTTTGGTGGTTAGTGCACATTTCAAGGTGATGCTTTATCCTGTTTTCTGAGGTCATTTACATACTACTACCATTCTGAAAGCAAATCGATGGTACCTATCTGAATCCATCCTCCTATCAACTGAAAAATAGCGTGGTAGAAGTAGCATGCAAAAACAAATTTAACCAAAAATGCTTATCTTTATAAGAACAGAAGAATTTTTCTGAGGGTAAGATCAGTAAAGCTAAGTAAGCTAAGTAAAAATAAATGCTTCAGAAATATCTTTACTCTGCAACTAAAGAAAATAGAGAAATGATTCTTAGCAACAATGCAGGAAGGAAAGTCCACAGAGGTATCTGTCATTTCTAATTCAAATTTCCTAGTCAACTAAGCACGTAATCAGGGTGCCACAAAGTTCAGGTGCTCCCCATGGGCTGGGGGCTGGGAGCATGGGAAGATCCCTGGGGCTCAGCCAGGGCCTGTCCCACCACCCCAGCCACAGCCGGGCAGCTGGGAGGAACCAGGGCAGCCCCAGCACCAGGCCTCGGCCACCTCCCTTAGGATGGCCCAAAGATGGGCCAGGACATGGGGAACTGGAGACCGACCCTGTTGTGGCATTGCTGGGGCAGGGGCTGATGGCTTCGGTGGTTGAAATGTGGCAGGGTGGGGGACAGGGAGACAGGGACAGTAGGTCCTGCACTGCCCTCAGGACCCGGGGCAGAGGGACAGTCGTAGTCACAGCCACAGGGCTTCCCCAGAGCAAAGACATCATTTAGAGAACATTATGCTTATATGAAACTGTGAGCAACTTATTTTTTATTCACAAAACATTCAGAAACTTGTTTATTTTTCCTCTAAGGCTGCTTTTACTGTTTCCTTCCTCCCAAAGCACTTTGCTTTTCAAGCCGTTACTTTTTTTTCCTTAAACAGCTTACTTCAAAATATATATAACATTATCTGTTGTACCATGCTGCTTAAATTATTTACTATCAGTGTACTTTATAGAAATGCAAGAAAAAGTTTATTCCCAGAGAAATGAAACAACTATTAACAGTAAATTGGAGTTCATTACATTTTCATAAGTCTTGATTTAAGATGATTATAAAATTAGAACTTCATTGCTTTAAATGCAAATGTCTCCTTCCTAGCTTATTTTATTATTAGTTTATTTTAACAGCCCCCAGCCTTGTCAGAAAATTGTGTGGTTAGTAAATTATTTTTACAAAACACACTGTATCTTTCTTTTATACACAGTCAGTAAGAATATAGGATACCTGCTGGTTCAATTATTTTATATAATTATGTTTTTGACGAAATTTCTTTAGGACGGATTCAGTTGTTATGCAACTTAATGTCAAAAATCATAATGAATGCACTGCTTGCATATAATAAATACACTGAAAAGCCAAATGCCTTAGGCTTTCAAGAGCTCCATTTGGCAGCTGTTGGAAAGATGTTTAAAAAGTAGTAAATCCCCCATTATTTTTTTTCTCTTTAATACACCTTAAGGATCTGACTAGTAAGTTCACAACTACCAAATGAAATAGTGTCTTGCTAATGTCTTTTCCTTGTGTCTTACACAGGCCTTAAGTAAAACCAAGTTATTCCATTCAGTGGTGTTGTGGCTTAACCCCAGCCAGCATCTAAGCACCACTCACTCACTCACTGCCCCTTGGTGGAATGCATGAGAGAATCAGAAGAGTAAAAGTGAGAAAACTCCTTGTGGGTTGAGACAAAAACATTTTAATAGATAAAGCAAAAGCTGTGTGCGGAAGCAAAGCAAAACAAGGAATTCATTCACCACTTCCCATGGGCAGGCAGGTGTTCAGCCATCTCCAGGAAAGCAGGGCTCCAACATAACAGTTACTTGGGAAGACAAATGCCATCACTCAGGACGTCACCCCTTCCTTCTTCTTCCCCCGCTGTATATGCTAAGCATGATGCCATATGGTATGGGATATCCCTTTGGTCATCTAGGGTCAGCTGTCCCAGCTGTGTCTGCTCCCAGCTTCTTGTGCACCTCGGCAGAGGATGGGAAGCTGAAAAAGTCCTTGACTAGTGTAAGCACTACTTAGCAATATCTAAAACATCGGTGTGTTATCAACATCATTCTCATACTAAATCCAAAAGATAGCCCCATACCATCTACTAGGAAAAAAAAATATCTCTACCCCAGCTGAAACCAGGACAGGTGGATTTATGTTCTATTTTCTGGAATCACAAGCCCTGTCAACACATCAGTCCTGCATCCTCTCTGTCATGTCCCTTTGTCATCTTTGCTAGGAAATGACAGCAGATGCTGCATCTTTTCTAGAACTGTATTCTAGAACTGTTTTCTAGAACAGGCTGGCTACCCAGCAGCTTCTAAATAAAATATAGTACAAGTACATTCCAGCCATACTTCAGTAGTCTCATCTTTACTCAACTCTGAGTTCTCAGTAAAGCTGTATGAATATAGTTTTTCCTGGGATTTCTTTAACTCAGTCATTGTAATCAAACTTTTCTGCAAATAGGTGGAGACTGAAGCACAAAGTGAGATGACACAGGCTAAATTATGTGTGTTTTTACTGTGATTATATAAATTTTGTTTCCCTGGAAATCTCAATTAGAAAGCTCTACATGTTTCTCCAGGTAAGCTTATAATACAAAATAAAACTGCATTAATGACCATAAAATTTCCATTAATTGTGAGACAGAAAATATGAAGAGTGTGTGTTTTGCAGAAATTTCCTTCCTTCTTTTTTTTCCTATCTTTCTTTCTTTTCCATACTTATACATTTCTTCATCTATGAGTAGCTAGCAAGTAAAGAACACTTTTGTGAGGTCCGAACAAATGGCACTTTGGTTATATATATATACACACACACACACACTTTTCTCATACATTTTAAATTCAGAGTCACACATGCTTCAAATACTGGACGTAAGTATCTCTTCAGTGAAAATTGGTATTGCTGACAGAACAATTGTGACAACTTGCAAAGTCCCATTTCATCTCAGCATACGCAGGATCGGGATAAAGACAATGGGCATGAGATGAGGACAATCCTCTAGAATATAAAAATGTCCAATCTTATTCCTCTTGGCTCTGAGCCACTCAGTCTTCCATATCTCAAATCATTCAATCAATTAACAGTTATTTTTGTAGGTAGAATTTCTGTATTTACCATAGGCAGGCCTAGTTCTTCAGACTTTCTTATCTAAACCTAGGAATTTCAGTATAGGGGGCATGTACAAGTTCTTATTATTTATTTATTTATTTTATCATTTCACCACCTTATGTTCTTACATAGAGGTTACATAGGGATAAAACTGTATTATATTTAGCTATGAATTTTGTTTCTTATACTGAGATGTTACACAGTTACAACTATATCCACAGCTTTGCTATTTTTGCTACTTAAGCTGTAATATTTGGTATAGAAAAACTGTTACATATGGAGAAGTCTTTAGGCACCTACATGGGCAAACTCTGCTTCTGTCTCTGTTGTTGGCTCTTGTGTCCTAATGATACAGAAGGCATTGACTTATGTTTACATTTCGGTCTCACGCTAGCATTCTGTGACACAAGTTCCATCAGCAGTTTATAATAGATGGAGTCTGGAGATGCAATAAATAGCTATAGAGTCATTAACTGTTATCTGTCTGTATAGATTTATCTGTTAGAGAGGTAGGCCTTTTATTCTTTCTTCTTTTCCTGCAATTATTCTACACAAACATACTTATTTTCCTAGATCCAATTTTCTGAAAAAGAATTCCTTGCCCTGAAGAGCAATTTCTACTGAACAGCATTCCTCTACTTTTTGTTTTTCAGTCCTCCCTAGCTTGTTAACATTTTGCTATCAATTTTAAAGGGATCAGAACTTATCCCTGCAGGACTGCTTTATCTGTTCCATGTCCTGTTTCCTAGAGCACGATCTACTGTGTGAACAGCAAATGAGATGGCACAATTTAGGGAGCCATTTGACTTCAATCACTGCTACCTATCTGCTGGTATGCAATGTCAGCAAGAACTTCCATAAGCTACTGAAAGTGTGGCATTATCTTTTATATATATATATATATATATGTAGACATTTGTGTATATATACACATACCCTTCTATTTATGTATATAGGATTTTCTTCTTTCTTTATACACATGTATGTATATATCATAAAATGATTTGGGTTGGAAGAGACCTTAAAGATCATCTAGTTCCAAACCCCCTGTCATGGTCAGGGACACCTGCATTAGACCAGGTTACTCAAAGTCTTGTCCAGCCTGGCCTTGAACACTTCCGGGGATGAGGCATCCACAACTTCTCTGGGCAACCTTTCCAGTGCCTCACCACCCTCACTGTAAAGAATTGCTTTCTAACATCTAATCTAAATCTACCTGCATTCTGTTTAAATCCATTACCCCTTGTCCTACCACTACACTCCTTGATAAAAAGTGCCTCCTCATCTTTGCTGTAGATCCCCTTAAAGTACTAGAAGGCTGCTATAGGTGTCCCCGCAGCCTTCTCTTTCCTAGGCTAAACAACCCAAACTGTCTCAGCCTTTCCCCACAGAAGAGGTGCTCTAGCCCCCAGATAATTTTTGTGGCCCTCCTCTGGACCCACTCCAACAGTTCCATGTCCTTCTTATGCTGGGGGTCCCAGACCTGAATGAAGCACTGCAAGTGGGGCCTCATGAAAGCAGAGAATGAGGGCAGAATGACCTCTTTCAACCTGCTCGCATGAGTCTTTTGATACAGACCAGGATACAGTTGGATTTCTGGGCTGCAAGAGCACATATTGCTGAGTCATGCTGAGTCTCCCACCAACCAACACCCCCAAGCCCTTCTTTTCAGGGCTATGCTTAATCCTTTCTCTGCCCAGCCTGTATCCACGTTTGAGATTGCCCCAACTCAGGTTCAGGACCTTAGCCTTGGCCTCATTGAACTTCATGATGTGCGTGCAGATCCACCTCTCTAGCCTGTTAAGGTCCCTCTGGATGGCATCCCTTCTCTCTAGACTATCACTCAGCTTGGTGTCATCTACAGACTTGATGAGGGTACATTCAATCCCACTATGCATGTCTCTGACAGAGATGTTAAATAATACTGTCCCAGTACAGACCTCTGAGGAGCACCACTTGTCACTGGTCTCCACCTGAACATAAATCCATTGACCACAACACTTTGAGTACAAACATCCAGACAATTTCTTATCTACCATGTGGTCCACCCATCAAATCCATGTCTCTCTATTTTAGAGACAAAGATGTTGTGCAGGACAGTATCAAACACTTTGCTCAAGTCCAGGTAGATTATGTCAGTTGCTCTTCCCTTATCCATCAATTCTGCAACCTTGTTGTAGAAGGCCACCAAATTTTTCAGGCATGATTTCATTTTACTTAATCTGTGTTGGCTGTCACCAGTTATATCTCTGTTCTCCATGGCCTTTAGCTGAGTCCAGGTGGATCTGCTCTATGATCTTGCTGGGCACAGAGGTGAGACTGACTGGCCCATAGATCTCTGGGTCTTCCTTTTTTCTTTTTTCCCTTTTTAAAAATGGGGGTTATGCTTCCCCTTTTCCAGTCAATGGGAGCTTCACCAGTCTGCCACAACTTTTCAAATATGATGGATAGTGGCTTATCAACTTCAGCTGCCAGTTCCCTCAGGACCCTTGGATGCATCTCATCAGGTCCCATGGACTTGTGCACATTCAGGTTCCTTAGATGGTCCCAAACCTGATCTTCTCCTACAGTGGGTGGTTCTTTGTTCTCTCAGTCCCTGCCTTTGGATTCTGTAAGCTGGGTGGTGTGGCTAGAGCACTTGTCAGTGAAGACTGAGGTAAATAAGTTATTGAGTACCTCAGCATTCTTCATGTCAGTTGTTGCCAGGTCTCCTCTTTTGCTCATTCGGGTGGGGTACAGTTTCTTTCATCTTATATATAAAATATGTATAATATATATAATATATATATTTAACATATATACTATTTATATGTAATATATATACAGGCACATACATACACCAACACAGAAGACACATACTAATACTAGTTGACATATTGTCTAATTATCATTATTACAAAAAACATTTGCCCGACTTTGAAGGTGCTATTACTTCAAAGTTCTGCAGTATACTAAGAAAATCCTTCTATTACACACAAAATGGTTATTTGTAATAATAAATAGAAAAGTTTCAAGGGAGTATGTTAAACTATTATTTTCTTTGATGTGTTTCAGGTGGAAGGAGTTGTCTTTTTCTTGCACTTATGAAAACACATTTCACATATTACTTCAGAATCCTTTTAACCTTTTAATTTTTTTTAAGGAAAAATCCCCAAAGAAACAGAAAAAAGAAACCAAAAAGAAAATTTATAGTCTCGATTGCTATGTGTAAGATCATATCAGCATGAAAATTTTTGCCCCAGACAGGTATTCACAAAATAAAGACTGCACTGTCCATGCATTAGTTATGCAAGTTTTCAGATTATGATAAAGTTAGTTACATAGTTAAATATCATAAGACCCTCAAGGGCAGTTTATCCACTCTTTATGGTATACAGAGAACAGTAGCAGTTTGTACCAAATATTGTCAGTACGAAGACAGTTAAATCGGACTTATAAAACACGATGGGAGTTCACGAATCTGACACTTCTAGATTTCATTTGGGCTGCAAATACACTGAAATGTTCACTGAGGCATATCAATAATAACTTTCAAACAAAAAGAAAGATTATTGCATTTTACACTGTTGCAGGGGAGGAGGAGGAAAGTAGAATTTGTCTAGTACGAATTATCCGTGGTTTTCCAAATTAGGTTCATCCAGTTCTAGAAATGCATCTTAGGAAGTGTTAAGGTTTCTAATAAAGGTCATGTGCTCTAACTAGGCTTATTCATTCTCTGAACAGAATATTTACCGACTTAATACTATCTAAATGTTCCTAAATAACACATTGTGTTTACTTAATTAAGCCTGCTTGTTGAACCGTTACACAGTCAAAATTATTCTCTGTAGGAAAAATTTATCTTCTAATGAATTATGATGCTCCCCTCAACTTTGATGCCTATTCTAATATGTCCTCATTGATCAATTTAACCTCTAGAAAACTTCTGTTTGTGTATTTGCATTTTGGGGGCTTATTTTAGATTTGTCATGCATGATCACTAATGTTATTTAGTCTCTCTCTAATGAAGATAGTACTAGGAAATTATCTGCCCCTCTGCCAATAAATATGTATTAGTTATCTGCCTACAGCATTCATTAACTGTAGGGATGATTTGAGGTGTATGTATGCAAAAGGTATAATTACACATGAAAGGTCAATACATTCCTAGATATATTCTGTTAAGGTAAGCTTGGTCCCTCTGGTTACTAACAATTAGAGACACAGAGCTAAGTTTTCAGAAGGGATTAGTATTATAATTGTCTCTTATTTTTTAACTACATAATCAGCCTGATTTCAAAGTTTTATTTAAACTTATTAAGGATCTGAGTCACCAGATATGGCAATAGAAAGAGGGATAAATATTGTGTATGCTAATATCTTAATTCATTGATGAGGGTAAGGAGTAAAACTTATGAAGTACATGCCAGGACTAACTGTGCCCAAAGATGGTCATAAAGGAAAAATGACCTAAACAGATAACTTTCACAGGTACTTCTGAGGAATTACCCAGTTATATAGCAGGAACTTTTCATTTAGTCTTTTACCCATTATTCATTGCAGTGGTATCCTGGTTGGACACCTGGCATTAGTAATTGAAGAATCTTATTGGAGAAAGGGATATTGAATAAGTATTTTATAGAATTTTCAAATTTTCTTGGAGGTTTTTTTTAAAAGTTTAACAGTTTATGTGACAGTTCATCAATCCTGAGAGAGAGAATAAACCATAAGATAGTTTCCTTATTCTTCTCAAACATCTAATTCAGACTTTATATGTCTCAAGAATATTGATAGTGCCTCTACTTGAGAGATTCATTGGAGAAAAAATGTGGTTTACATTATGCATCAGAAATAATATTGTATATGCAATAATTTTTCTAATTACCCACAGTGATGACATGCCTTGACCACTGCCGATCATGCTAACATAACTCAGGTTTCCCTAGTACTTGTCCCATTTTTCTGGGCGTATGTGTTCTGTCCTGAGCTTCATATTTGGACTCTAAATTCTTAGGGGCAGGGACTGTACTACTTTCTGGCATGTAGAAGTCTTGATCTCATACTAGAGCTCCTATTTACTGTGGCAGCCAAATAGTTAAAATTCTTTTCTGTCATTAGCCTTCATTTTATTTAAACAAGTTTTGGAAGTTGTGGTTGCACTAAGGTTAGCTTTGCAGGCTATGTGATAGTCATAACTAATCTAATTATTTGCACAATTCCACCCCTAACTATGTTGACAAAAGATTGTTTATTCACATCTAAAATTGACAGAAATGAGCCATAAAGAATTGAAAACCATAGTAGAACACAGGGAAATCATCACTGTACCAGAAGAAAAAATATTTAATAAAGGTAGATATATATTTTATATTCATTGTGACCTTAAAAATAGAAGTATTTCCCATATCAAAGCTAGTAAGTTACATGCCTACATTTCTCAGTTGTCCCTTATCTTCCATATATTTATCTAGTTGGTATTTTCTATGAGTAACCACTGTATGTTTTACTCTAGGTAAATATCATTCTATTATTAGATTAAATATTGGAAGTGAAATAATCACAGTCTGTCCAAAGTTGATACTTTACATTTGTAATACATGACTTTTCATTAAAACCGTTTTTGTCCCATAAGAAATCTTACCCACAGGACTATTTTGTGCTTATAAATGCTTTTAAACTGTCACTGCTTGAAGCACTTTGGAAACAATACAACAATTTTGTCAAAGGTTTATCCTGCTTTAATTTGGCAAAACAACTTTTTATGGATCTATTTAAGAACAGCTTTCAAGTGTGTGTGTCACCACAGGAGTGAGGAGGACCCCAAAGATCAAGAGTATCAGAATAAATTTGGAAAGTGAGGTAAGGATCTGCAGCCTTGTACTTCAGGGAAGACATATCAGTGAACCAATGGGGATGTTAGTCAAATGAGAATTGCTTGATTATTAGACTATGTGATCAGACAGTGCTTATTAGGCACAACAGACAAGTTCATTCTATTAGATGTTTTCTTGCTCAGCAGAATAAAAAAGATACTCATCTAGTATGCATGGGGTAAAATAAAGCATCTCATGTGTCAGCAAACCCACAGTATGTTGGGTTGATACCAAAAATACTATCTTGTAGGGTATGTATGTCTCAGAACACATCAGCTAACCCTGGTAGCTGCCTGACCATTAGTTCTTATCCCACAACAAACATGGAAAACCCCTGTTACCCAAAATCTAGAGGCAATCTAGATTATATGAGCACAAGCAAGCTGATTTGGATTACATTGACCAGAGGCTGAGAGGGGTACACATATAGCCAGTTCCAATGAAATGTCTGAAACAATTTTTCATGTCAGCACTGAACTCTTTTACTTCTGGGTGGTTGCTGTGAAACATGCATATTTTGTCCCTGTATGTAGCTATTCATATATGTGAATTATTCTAGTGATAAGGCAAAGAAGGTCTACATTTCACTTTGGCCATTTATGACTTTCAGTTACATACATCTGACAACACTTAAATACGTTTTTAGCACCTACCTTTTCTGTCAAGTTAAAAGAGTGCATTTTATATTCATTAGAGTGATTAAATATTTCAACAGTTTTATCTATGCAATGAACTTTATTACACAAGATATTCAAGCATATTTAGCATACAAACAAGTGTGATCAAGAAATGACAATGTGACAGAATATTAACTTCAAGAGTTTGCAAATCTTATCATGAGAACTGAAGGATCTCAGCCTTTTCATTATTCCCAAAGAATATGTATACCACCTCTATTTCTTTAAAGGTAAGTGGGGACAAGTGTAATAAAAATCTGCTTATATCACCATAGGGATAGCAGCACTAAAACATAACATCTTGTGCATTTGGAAAAAAAAAAAAGTTTGCCACTTTCTTAAGAAGTCAGTACAGTCATTGAAGAAATTGATTTCTAGAAAATTAGTAACTTATGTGAGATTTTCTATTGTTCAAGCTAGTAAGAAAGGTAAAAAATATCAGTCATAAAGGAAATATGGCTCAAGCATTACTTTCATCTTGGAGGCGAAACAGAGAATACTGCCTATCTTGAAATTCAAAATTATTTGTCCTGCTAAGGAAGCATATAGCATTATATCAATCACTATTTGTCATAATTATAGCTTTTATTTTATGTCAGTTATGACACCTCAGTTTCTTGTAATAAAAAATGAGAAAGATTGAAAATGTTCCTGAATAGAAGCAAGTATGTTCTAAATTGTATGAAAATGAAGTTTAATCACATTTCATTCTTTTATGAAGTGATATTAGAAACTGCATTATATTTTCCAACAAATAATTTGGCAAGAAAAACTTATGCATTTTTCCTCTGAAAGCAGAAATTTACCTTTTGCTGCATAAAACACTACAGAGAGAAAATTAATTGAACTGTTGCTATTAATCCTACAATTTCAGAGCTGACCATAGCACAAACACAGCTCAAGAAAGCTTTAGAGGAGTGTATTTTAACATATTTCTTCCCAAGAGACAAAGAGGGGGAGCAACTTCTCTCCTGAGTCTTTTAAATTGTTTCAGTAAAAGTGGTCATTTCTCATATACTAAGGAATTTTCTGCAAAATATGGTAAGAACTATAGTGTTAGATAATGGCTCAATAGCCTGCTGAAATTTAAACAAAGAAGGGACAATGATGGTGTGACTGCTGAATATAGCCTACTGATATGTAAATAAAGAAGGGACAAATTGACACTTTTTCCACAAATAAATTAAGAAGCATTGCAGCTGGAAGTTAAGTTATTGGAAAGAAAATCCAAGTTCACAATTTGTTTCGATCTTTCTTTCTAAACATGCAGGAACAAACATATATAAGAAGGCTGCAAACACTGAAAGGATGTAGAAGTCGAGACGGTATTGAGAAGCACAGTGAATCTTCACTGTTCATGGGCTGGAAGTCATGAGGAGCATGTAAGCCCCAATGAAGCTCACAGGTGATTTCTTCTAAATACCACGGAAATTTGCGTTGAGATTTGAGCTGCTCTGTGTATTTAACCTATCAGAAAATTAAGAAAGATGACCACTGAGTAGCTGAAATTTGCTAAGGTTTCAACTACCTAGAAAAATAAATTTAAAACTATCTGCAAAGATTTTCAGCAGGTTTCCATAATACTGAATAGCTGGGCAATCAAATGGATCAAATATTCAATGCTGGTAAATGACATGTAATGCCCATATGGAAGATAATGTTCCTAACCCTACCCATGCACAGTGAAAGACTCAACCATAACTTCTATCGCTCAGCAAAGATTTTGTAGAAGAGTTGACTCAATTCTCAGCAGCAGTCCAAAAATCAGATTGAGCATTAGGAAAGAGCATTAGGCATTGAATGAACATTGAGAAATGAAATAGAGCAGTAGGAAAGAAACAGAGGCAAAGGAGAAAACAATTCCATAATGTTTCCTTTGTCTTGAATAATATGAAGGAGGACACCAAAGAGGAAAAAAAACCAAACCAAAACAGGTTTTTATTACTCTGGATAATGTTCATCTGTGGAAAGCACGACCAGTGAGTGAAAAAAAGACTGAAACTCCCCTTTCAACCTGTTATACATAAACCAAGCTGGTATATTTGTGGAACTGCAAAAGTCAAACATAACTTTAGCCAGCACAGAAACAGCTGCAGCAGAACATCTGAGTTTAACCGCATTTTACAAACAGTGAGATTTATCTCTTGTGTACCAGGAGCATTTAGAAGGCCACCTAGGACTTTGCTTTGTCATGCTTACTGACTTTATTGCAGCGAGGGGCTGAAAAATGAACACAGTATTTGAGGTGTGGCCTCACCAGTGCCGAGTACAGGGGCACGATCACCTCCCTGCTCCTGCTGGCCACACTGTTCCTGATACAAGCCGGGATGCTGTTGGCTTTCTTGGCCACCTGGGCACACTGCTGGCTCATGTTCAGCCGGCTGTCAACCAACAGCCCCAGGTTCTTTTCTGCTGGGCAGCTCTCCAGCCACTCCTCCCCAAGCCTGTAGGGTTGTAGGGGTTGTTGTGACTGAAGTGCAGGACCTGGCACTTAGTAAAATAGAGCTGCTGGGCAGCAACAGCAAATGATTAATGAAATATACAGTAAGACCTTTCCTTAAAAATAGTGGTCCAGTTGGCTATAGCATGACAGAGTTTGTGTTGTTACTTTACTATTACAGAATGATAATGCAGTAAGGAGACACAGAGGCAGATACCTGAAGGTCCACACAGTTTATTTAAGCAGTTTGCATTTCCAGGTCTGTATATTCATAGAAGTTTTTGGATCTTAAGAAAACAAACAAAAGTGATAAAAGACCTTCTTGTGTGTAGTACAGAAGCTATTGATATAGTTCTAGCAGAGGAGAAAAAAAAATCATTTATGAATGAAAAAGCATTCATGGAAACTCCAAGGCTCCTTTAGTTCAGATGGTATTATAATGTATGACAAACTGACCAGAGCAACAAGAACTGTCATAGAACATAAAAATATGGCTTGATTTTTTAGGTGCACTGTCTATGAGTTAATAAATTAGCAATCCTTTCAGTGTGTTCTTTACTCCTTTGTTTGTTCCTGCATGGAGAAGCAGCTGTTGCTAGCACAATGGACCAGAAAAAAACTAATGACTGCTCCGGACTGCAACCCAGGGTGGTGTTCTGTGGAGCTCTGTGAGAAGCCTCTCACAGGAAAAGAACAGGGACAAACAAAGGCAATTGAGACTGCCAAAAGAATACTGTAACTAGGTCAAGACTTGGTTACTGAACCAGACCACATTTCTGGGAAATAAGCAGAGATTAAAGATCAGGTCAATGGTAAGAGAGAAATGGACTCAGTTTGCCTGGATGAAAATAACCCTCAGAAGGCCGTACAGTTATTCATAAGTTCCATCAAAATGAATCTCCCAATTCAGAATTCAGAATCTCATATATTAACTAACCCCATGTGTTATGAAACTCCTGAAAGACAAGTGTTAGCAACTGCAACAGAGCTGCTGAGCTCAGCTCTGACACGCCTGCAACTCGGCAATGGCAGAGGCAGAGGCAGGCACATGTACTCCTGGAACATCACGCTGCTGATGAATTCGTCTTGTCATGTGGCCTGGAGTATGGTGAAGAAACCAGTACCACGCTAACATTACAAAAAAGGCTAATAATATTGCCTAAAACTGATGGAAATCTGAATGAAAACATGAATTAAAAAAAGAATTTAGAAAATTTAGAAAAAGTGATTGGTTTGGGAGAAATAAAAGAGAATACAGACAGAGAAAAGCAAGTGTCAATGGACCTTTAGAATAGATTAGATATGCTTTGGATGCAAGTATTATGCTATAAGCATGCACAAGTATGATCTGGATACCAGGGTTTTAGTATTTACAAACACTAAAACAACTGTAAGTATGTTGTTCCTTATGACTGAATTCTGACGTCACTTATGAAAGGCTTTTTGCTGAATTAAAGGCAGGTCATGGAACAGAGCAACTGCTATAAATTGCTTCCTTAAATGCCCAATTAATAAGTGTTTGTCCTAATATAACCATTTTGCATGTAGAACCTGAGAAAAACAGAGGACAACTGATCCCACCGGAGTACTAATGCATACAACCTCTTGCTTGCATACAGCTGCACCAATATAAAGATACTGTATTTCAATTTGTCACATTCCCTCTCAAGTGTAGAAACAGTTAAAGCAGGGTAAGAGCAACTGTAGGGATTTTCAAGGTTATTCCATATACAGCTAACCCCATTCGTACTGAAAAACTCCCACTGTTTTCAGAGAATCTCAAGGTAGATCACTCTCAGTACTTTTTAGAAGAAAGAATTTAAAACAGTCTTCTGTGTTGTACTATCTTATTGAATATAGTTTTACTGAGAAGAAACACTTTTACACTACCACAGCTTAACAAAAGACAGCCACCTAAGATGTGTATTTCATTCTCCAGCACTGAGGAAAATTGAAACTTATCAGAGTTTCTTAGCTGCTTCTCAACTATTCATTTATGTTTTGAAACTAAACCACTAAACTCTGAGAATTTGCTTTGTCTAATTCCAGTAGCAAAATCTCCTTTCAGCCAGAGCTCCCAAACACTAGCAGGAAGGATCTTCTTCAGTGAATGTAACCTTTCCCCATTACTACCATTGCCACTTTCAAAATAATTTATTCCTTCAATAAGAACAACAAAAATCAATACAAACCCTTATATTTTAAAAATATACAGCAAAAGCAGGGAGGGGTTTTATAAATTCCAGTATAATAAATATCACTCACAAACTTTTTAACTATTAAAATTTTCCTATCACTTACAACCTCTGCACTACTGAGGAGAGAGAAAGGAAAGAAAAATTATGTAAAAGCATATTGACTATTTTTCAGCTTTCTGGAGAATCTGGGGCTGCTATGTTTTAAATGTTTACTATACCAAAAATCTCATGACTGTAAACGTATCTTACACAAGAAAACAGAATTTTAGAATCAAGCCACATAATTTCCCAGAAGCAAATACTGCACATAGTACAGTACAAAGCACAAACTATCTTAATAGGCTGCCATCATTCAAACAGCAAAAATATTACCAGATTTCACAAAATTTCCCCCTTCTACCTTCAAAACAGCTATGGAACATTCTACAGATTTAAAACTGAGATGAAATGCAACTGAGGGAGGGAAGAAAATGAGGAAGATATTGCTTCTATGGTAAGAGTGAAATAGTAAAAAAATATTAAAGGTATTATAACAAAGTGAAACCAATGATGAGGATAATGGTCAGTCTTCAGGGTAGAGAGGCCTTACAGATAGATCTGCATAGACTAGAGAGCTGGGCAATCACCAACCATATGAAATTTAACAAGAGCACGTGCTGGATTCTGAACCTGGGGCAGTGTAATCCTGGTTATACATGCAAAATGGGGCATGAGAGGCTGGAGAGCAGCCCCTCAGAAAGGGATCTGGGGGTTTGGGTTGACGGCAAGTTGAACATGAGCCAACAGTGTGCCCTGGCAGCCAAGAGGGCCAACCGTGCCCTGGGGTGCATCAAGCCCTGCATTGCAGCCGGTCGAGGGAGGGGATTGTCCCGCTCTGCTCTGCGCTGGTGCGGCCTCACCTCGAGTGCTGGGTGCAGTTTTGAGCCTCTTGATATAAGAAGGACATCAAACTATTAGAATGTGTCCAAAGGAAGGTGACCAAGATGATGAAAGGCCTTGAGGGCAAGGCTTATAAAGAGAGGCTGGGTCACCTGGTTTGTTCTGGTTGGAGAAGAGAAGGCTGAGGGGTCACCTCATTGCAATCTCCAACTTCCTCCAGGGGGCCAGTGGAGGGAGAGGTGCTGATCCTCTCTCTGGTGACCAGGAATAAAACAAGAGGAGATGGAATGAAGCTGTGTCAGGGGAAGTTCAGACTGGACATTAGGAAAAGGCTCTTCACTGAGAGGCTGGTTGCTCACTGGAGTAGGCTTCTCAGGGAAGTGCTCATGGCACCAAGCCTGTCTGAGTTCAAGGAGTGTCTGGAGGATGCTCTTAGTCATATTGTTTACTTTTAGGTAGTCCTGCAAGGAGCAGGGAGTTGGACTCGATGGTCCTTATGGGTGTCTTCTGCCTTGAGATATTCTATGATCGATTATATGATTCTAAAGGACAGATATTTGTACCCTTCTCTCATCTTCAACTGTGTCATGAAAGAGGTTAGACTGTGTGATTGCAATCATTTTTCATGGCCTACAAACTGTATGGATGACTATGCAACTACATGGAGTTTTATTGAAGCAGGTGGGATATCTTGTTAACATAAATACAAGTGAGAAAAAAAGGTTGTTCTTTACAACTAGCCTTTACTAGAGTTTAAATCAAGTTAAGCAGCACTTGTCATGGGGCAATCAAAACCCACCATATTTTGAGTATCTAGCAAGAAAATTAATTTTTGAAAATATAATTAAGAAAATGAAATGCAAAGTAGGAAATTAAGCTTGTTAGAAGTAAGCAAACATTTTTAAATTATGGTATACAAAAAAAGACATTTTTAAATGTAATTGATCTGTTAGCAAATTTGCACTGCTTCTATGAGAGTCAGGCGAAAGACGGTTTGGCAGCAGCTTCTAGATGGAGACATGCAACAAATCAGGAAGTAGAGTCACTCACTCACGCTACAGGAGTAAAAGTGTTGGAATAAACTGACAGAACCATTATTGCCATTGTTCTTTTCCAAATGTAATATAGTTTATCATAAGGTACAGTCACATTTCAGACTGGATCACACTGTGACATATCAACTTCCCTGGCAGAAACACAGTTACAGGAGAATAATTTTCTTAATGCTTGCCGACCCCATCCATCTCAAGCACCAGCTCAATAAAATGGAACTGTGCCACTTCACCTCCTGTTAGACACCCAGTTCACAGTTCTTACTAAGATATTTAATTTGTGTGTTTGTAGATACAGCCCATCATAGCAAGAAAGAAGGTATGAACAGAAAAGCCCTAAAAGCATTAGGAGGTAATGGTACTTTTGGGGGATGGAAGTGACATGGTGTTATGAATGGCACCAAAGAAATAAGAAAAACCAGGGGTTTTAATTGTCACTTCTTTGGCCTGAGAGTTTGGTGAGCTCTGTTTTTAAAATGCTGTTATGCCATGTGGATTTTACCCAAATTCTACATATCTGTCTAAACCCTACTGTTACATAATAAATACCAGAAGTTAAAGCATCACAATACCTCTCAGTTCATGTAAATATTTATTTTAGAACACAGTTAGTTGTTATTGACAACACTCTTATACACAACATGTTACCTAGTGTTCAGTCACCACTAACATTCCCCCAGCACATGCTATTTATGTTATTTCCCTATCATACCTGTTTTTCTGATTCTGAAATATATATATGCATTAGAAAGAGTAAAGTACATTTAAAATATAATTTCACCACCCATGATTCCTGTCAAAATACTATGTTTTTAAAACAGAGATAAGGGCAGAGAGGACAGTCAAAATACATTTGCAAAAGTGAACATCTTTTTAGCTTTGCAACACATTGAAGATTTTGGGCAGCTATTTTCCACTCAGCATGAGAAAATTTGCACCATATGTCCAGCTCTCATTTGGAATCGATATTTCTCTTATTTGGAATAACAGCCATGACAAATATCTAGTCCCCAGTTATCTGGTAATGCAACAGCTATCTTTGGGTTTTTTTCTTTTCCCTCTGAATTAGCACTTTGACCGCACTTCAGTTAGAAAGACCTTGCAGTTTCAGACTTGGGCTTACCCTGTAAAATTATGAAGTGTCAACTTTGCAAATGTCCTACTAAGTTTCAGATAAACCTCTCCTTTACGTTAATATGTAATACATATTAATCACTGCTTGTGTTGATAATGCTGCCTAAAGAAGCAGTAAATTCTGACACCACAGAAAATCAAAAGCCCTTTTTATAAAGCTGCAAATTTGGTGTTCTACACAGAACCAATATAGATAAACTTGCAAAGATCAGATCAAATCCAAATCCTATTACACAATGGCAGTAGCAAGAATACCAATCAGAGCAGCTGCTGGAAAAGTAATATTTGTACTGCCCACGTTTTTGCAGATTATCTAAAGCAAATTCCCTTGTGCTGTTGCCACTGAGCTGTTACAGTGAGAACCAGCAGATGGTTAATCAATCCCAAAATGCCCTTCAGGAGCTACAACAGCTGTGTATGGTCAGCAGAAGTAAACTCATCCAAAGTAAATGTGAACTGGGAACCGTGCATCATGGAAATACAATGGTTTCCTTTCGTTGTTACGATGAAATGAGTCCGCAAACATTTCTTAAGCTTTGAACTTTCCACAATAAATTCAGTAAGATTTCTATAGCAGTCTTGTGTAAACAGTCTACATATACCAAATCCAAAATCAATTTGTTAGTAGGGACAACATTAATTAAATTGAATTATTCCAGGGTGAGCAAAAAGTACCATCTGCAAATTACAGATAACAGCCCTGCAGTTATTAATCTGATGAAATATTTTAAAGTTTCAAATAATTTATTCACCAGGACTCCCATGTACCCCCAAACACTGGTACACATATTTGGGTTCAAATAGGAAAAAAAGACCCTCATTATTAGACAATCCACATCCCATTGTACAGAAAAGAGTTTGGAGCTGTTTCTGCATATGCTGGTGCCTAAAGCACTCAGAGTTCACAATCTTTCATACTCTGACATCACAGACTAGGACAACAGAGTATATCAGAAGAAGACATATATATTTGGAAAACAAAATAATTTACAGCAAAATATTCAAAATGTGTCTTAAAGTGCTTGTTTCAGTAAATTTAATCAGTTAACTTTAATTTTGACTTTTAGCTGCTCTTCTAGTAATTGTTTCAAGACCATGTTTTCATACATAAGTATTATAAATCAATATGGTATCAGCAAAGTATCTTCAGTTTCCTTCCCAAATTCTTGTGCACCCAGCAGATCATGGGAATCTGAAAAAAGTCCTTGACTAGTGTAAGCACTATGTAGCAACAACTAAAACATCAGTATGTTATCATCAACATTGTTTTTAGCACAAATCCAAACACGGCCCCTTACTAGCTACTATGAAGAATATTATCCCAGCTGAAACCAGGCCAGTGTATCATAGGTAAAATCTGTTCTTTGAAAACAACGCGCACTTGGATTTCTTTGCAAACTATTCTTACATCAGATGCTAAATTTTCAGAATAACATTTATCAAATGCCTATAGAGTGATATCTCTAGGTAAAAGTTAAAAGATCTGTTCTGCTTCTGATCCTCTCTCACATATAGGATTATTTCCCCACAGCACTTCTTTAAAGAAGAAATTTTTTTTTTAATCTACTATTTGTATATTGTATACATTGAATTTCCATATTTCTTCCTGAGAGATTATTTTGGAGTCTGGCATGACTCACTGTTTAAGCCTTCTATGATGCTCTCTCAGTTTTATCTCATTGCTCTTGGTTATGCCTTTGGGGGGAAAAAGTTTGCACTACAGAATTCCTCTTCACATATAATATTTATGTTCCTCAGATGTTTCTGGTCCTGATCTTCTCTGTTAATCATCCCCCAGCCAAGCCCTCATTCATATTTAGCTACTTCAGTGTTTCCGCTTAATCAATTCTCCCAGAATTTTTACGCTAAGTGAGAACAGTTATCTTTGGCTTTTCTGGGGCTTCTTTACCTGGAGAGAATGGCTCATTCTTTTTATGTCCTTACAAGGGTATGTCAACAGTATAACAATCCATGGATATATTTTTCAAGCAAGTGTGCCCATGTTCTTTTAGTGTTATAAAATAAGGTAGAAAGTTGCAATGTCGAGCTTTATTTTATTCCTGGATAGCTTATTTAAGAAATAATAAAAAATAACTTAGTACCCTATATAAGAGTAACTCCATGTCTCAAGGTTTTATCCCTCAGCTTGATTTAATATACATGGAGACCAAAAGAATTAATAGTGCTTTCTTTATATTTCTGATAACAAATGTAGTAATTTCAATTATTGTCTATTGTAAAGTGGCAAGTTTCATGTAGCACTTAATGGATTCTCTTTAAACTAGTTTCTGAAAGCAGAAAATGTGTCTCATTTGGAACTACTGACAGAGATACCAAAAACAAAAAGGAAAGCATGTAAAAAACAGCAACAACAAAATCCCCACAAAAACCCACACCCACAATGGAAAATAGGACATATCTTGGTTCTGAAGTGTTACACTGTAAGCACCTGGTTTTGATACAATTTGTGAAAATGGTTGTTTTGTTTTTGATAGAACAGAAGGCTGCTTTTCATCCTTGGAGTTCTGAAAATTAATGAATGGTAGAAAAGGATAAGAATAGAGAAAGAATAGTATAAGAAAACAAACTGGGTGCATATACTAAAGCTGTATTGGGAATACCAGATATATTTATGTTCTTAGAGGGTTCTCTTTGCAAAGAATGTATGGAGAAAAATTTCAAAGTCTGGCAAACATCATTTTTCCACTTCTAGTAAAAACTGTGATTCACTGTTTTATTATTGACAGAGCTCTCAGAAGAGACACTACTCACAAAAGAGAGAAATAAAAAATATCCTGCCATCAGTAAAGCTGGTCAGAAGTGGATAATTTTGAAAGGGGAAGGTGTGATGTAAAACACTCAGGTTTTCTGATAACAAAGTATTTGCCTTTGGCTTAACGGCACTGAAGTATGCTACATCATAGGAACTGTAGGCTGTGTTCTGTTCATCCGTGTTAGGTAAAAATCTCTGAGCAAAACATATTTCCTATAGTGCAGAGTTTCATCTTACAGAGTTTATAATACAGAGATATCATCCAAGTCTCAAGCTTTACAAAAAGAAAAGAATCAAATATCTAAGCTCTATCTCCAAAATACATCAAGTGAATAAAAATACTATCCTACTGTTTAGTGGTTTTCAGGCAGCAAAACATGGTCTGGGTTTTTTGGTGGGGGAAGGGAAAAAACCCTACCACAGAAGTTTTTGCATTTCAGCCTTATGTTTGTTCAAGGAAAAGACTGTCCTAAAGGAAGTAAAGTGTTTTCTTACAAAAAACAATCAAATAAACAACACACAAACCCCCAAATATTCAGTGAGAAACCCAAAACTATTCTCAATATGAGCTCAAGGGAAATATGGATAGATATGCAATCAAGATGAGCTGCAAATACTTAATTAAGACAAGCTTAGTAAGTAAAGAAGAACCCATAGATGATGCATGAAGTGCTAAAGCCTGAGATCTGCTAGAAAAAAAAAAAAAAAAAAGGAATAAAATCCAATCTCCTTCTATTTTTTTCCTAGATTTCTCATTTTCCAATTTACCAAGTCTTCAGAAAGCCAGTTACAGCTGACAAAATATAAAATGGAATTTTCTAGTTGGAAAGCACTGCTTTACATAAAAACAAAGATCTTTTCTTGAAGGAAGCCATCCCCAGCTGTTGATTTAACTACAAATGTATGATGCTAGGCAGAAGAGCCTATGCTAAAACCTCATTCTTCAGTGTGTTAGATTTGTTTTTGTTGTTTGGATTCACATTTTCACTTGGGAAGACAGAAGATATGGACATGCAATTGGACCAAAACATTGGAAAAGCAATTGGATCAAAATGTTGGAAAAGCAATACTTCCAAGCTTTGAAGCAGGACAGAGCTGGAAACTGATCTTGCAACCTAGAGCTGTTTTGAAAAATAAACAGTCATGTTTTTCTTCATCTGTGTTAGATAGACAAAGATAGACAACCTTTTAGTCTGGAGTCCTGGATACCCAAAAAACCACATCTTTCAGCAGAATGACTAAGGTTTAGGTGGAGCAGGGGACAACACTACTCAATGCTGGACAAAGGAGGCTGACAGCTGCTGTAGTAGATGAATCTCCACAAGGTTAATTCTTCAGCATTATTGCCTCTTTCACCCTTATTTCTTGTTGCACAAGACTGTTTCAACCATAGCTTTGCTAACACCTACTCTTTCCCTTTTACTCTAGAACAAAGCAGGGGGCAGAAAATCTTGTCAACTTTTAATTAAGTTATCTTTCCTAACAAAGTGCTATAATCAAACTCCTTTCTCTATTTTGAATTTTCAGCACATGCTTAAGAGTTATCATAATAACAATACTTCAGTGATTCTTTCCAGTTTTACCACTAAAACTCACCTTTGTTTTAAGTGTACAGGAAAACAGAACTCTGATGACTCTCCAGCCTGTCCACATCTCTTTTGTATAGCTGGGACAAAAACTGAACACAGTATTCCATGTGTAACCTGAGAAGCACTGAGTAGAGTGGGATAATGACTTATTTATCTGTTGCTGATGTCCTTGTTGATGCAATTCAGCATCTTAATGGCTTTCTTTGCCAAAGCAGCACACTGTTTACTCATATTGAGCTTTTGTCCACCAGAACCCCCATGTCACTTTACACAGAGCTGCTCCACAGCCAGGTTTAACAAGGCCAAGTGCTGGGTCCTGCACTTTGGTCACAACAACCCCATGCAACGCTACAGGCTTGGAGAAGAGTGGCTAGAAAGCTGCCCAGCGGAAAAGGACCTGGGGGTGCTGGTTGACAGCCGGCTGAACATGAGCCAGCAGGGTGCCCAGGTGGTCAAGAAGACCAACAATATCCTGGCTTGTATCAGGAACAGTGTGGCCAGCAGGAGTAGGGGAATGATTGCACCCCTGTACTTGGCACTGGTAAGGCTGCACCTTGAATGTTGTATTCAGTTTTGGGCCCTTCACTACAAGAAGGACATTGAGGTGCTGGAGCGTGTCCAAAGAAGGGAAAAAAGCTGGTGAAGGGTCTAGAGAACAAGTCTTATGAGGAGCAGCTGAGGGAACAGGGGTTGTTTAGCCTGGGGAAGAGAAGGCTGAGGGGAGGCCTTCTTGCTCTCTACAACTACCTGAAAGGAGGTTGTAGTGAGGTGGGTATGGGTCTCTTCTCCCAAGTTACTAGCGATAGGATGAGAGGAAATGGCCTCAAGCTGTGCCAGGGGATGTTTAGATTGGATATTAGGAAAAATGTCTTCCCTGAAGGAGAGGTCAGGCACTGGAACAGGCTTCCCAGAGAGGTGGTGGAGTCACCATCCCTGGAGGTATTTAAAAGATGTGTAGACATGCTACTTGAGGGCATCTTTTAGGAGACATGGTAACGTTGGGCTAATGGTTGGACTTGATGATCCTAGAGGTCTTTTCCAATCTTAATGGTTCTATGATTCTGTGATTCTACGTAGATCCCAGCCTGAGTTGCACTCCTGGACTATGTTTGCCCAGGTGCAGGACCTTACATTTGTCTCAGTTGAACTTCATAATGTTCTTGTTAGCCCACTCTTCCAGACTATCGAGTTCTTCCTGCAGAGTGTCTCTCCTTTCCAAAGTGTCCACTTCCCCACTGAGTTTGGTATCATCAGCAAACTTCATCAGTGTATACTTGATCCCATCATCCAGATCACTTATGAAGATATTAAACAGCAGTGGGCCCAATATCTATCCCTGGGGGACCTCACTTGTGACAGGCTTCCAGTTTGAAAAGGGGCTATTTACCACCAACCTTTGGGTGTGGCCTGTCAGCCAGTTCCCAACCCATGGTACAGACCACTTGTCTAGACTGTAATGCATCAGTTTTTCTAGGAGAAAGCTGTGGGACCTGTATCAGAAACCTTGGAGAAATCCAGGTAGACAATGTTCACTGTTTGCCCCGCATCAACTGAGCAGGTTAGTTTGTCACAGAGGGCAATCAAGTTTGTCATGCATTCTTTGCCCTTGGTGATCCATGCTGGCATTTCTCAATCACGTGCTTCTTTTGACTTGTAATAGCACCCAGAAGGATTTGTTCCATAACTTTCCTGGTGACTGAAATAAGACTGATGGCCCTATAGTTTCCTGGATCCTCCTTTAAGCCCTTCTTGTAGATGGGGGTGACATTAGCCTTTTTCCAATCTTCTGGGATGTCCCCCAATCTCCACAGCTTTTCAAAGATTATGGAGAATGGCCTCACAACTATGTCAGCCAGCTCTCTTAATATCCTTGGGTGGATATTGTCAGGGCCAGTTGATTTGTAGGGATCAAGCTCCTGTAATAGTCCACATACCAGCTCCTCCTTCACTGATGGTGAGTCTGTGTTTGCATTAACCTGGATTTTCGTTCCCAAGGCCTGGTGTCCAACAGTGCTTATAAAGGCAGAGATGAAGAAAGAGTTGAGAACCTCTACCTTTCCAGTGTTGTTGGTGACTAATTCACCTCTCCTGTTTAAGAGTCAGCCAATAATTACCTTCTGTTTCTGCATGTTGTTTACATACCTGAAGGATTCCTTCCTGTAGTTTTTGACATCTCTGGTAAATTTCAATTTGACCTGAGCTTTCGCTTTTCTAACCATATTGCTGCGCTCCCTGGCAATGCCCTCATAGTTCTCATGGGTATTAGTCTACTTTTCAGTCTCCGGTATGCTTCTCTTTTGGTTTTGAGCAGACTCAGAAATTCACAGTTAAGCCAAGGGGGTCTCTTGCTCCACTTACTTCCCTTACCTTTAAAGGGGATGACCTTTTTTCCTGCTTCCAGGAGAGCATACTTGAAAAACTCCCGACATTTGCTAGCTCCTTTATGGAATCTTCCCACAGAATCCCTTCCAACTGAGCTCTGAGTGAGCTTAAGTCTGCTCTTCTAAAATTTTAAACCTTTTTCTTAGTACTAACCTTCAGTGTGCTCAGCAGGATCTCAAACTCCACAATATTGTAATTGCTGCAGCCAAGGTTATCGCTAACCAAGATATTACAAAGCAGGTTTTCTTGGTTTGTGAGTTGCAAGTCCAGCTGTGCCTCATTCCTTCTTGGCACATCTAACATATGTATGAGGAAGCAGTCCTCTATGCATTCCAGGAACTTGATGGATGACACGAGCTTCTCTATTCTTCAAATAAATGTCTGGGTAGTTGAAGTCAGTCATAAGAACCAGGTTCTGTTGACCTGAAGATTGTTTAAGAGACCAAATATTGCTTTGCTGGCCTTATCATCTTGGTTTGGTGGTTGGTAGCAGATGCTTACTGTAAGATCCCGTTTGGAGATGACCCATTTGATCTTGATGCAGGGGCATCTGATGTGGCTTCCACAATCGCTGTATGTGACTTCTATACATTCAAGGCTTTCCTTAACACAGAGCATGACTCTTCCTCTTCTTCTTCTCTGCCTGTCTTTATGAAACAGCCTGTAGTCATCCATCACCATCCTCCAGTCATGTCGATTGTCCCACCATGTTTCAGTTATTCCTAATATAACTTTCTGAGTGGGCACGGAGCTCCATTTCCTCCAGTTTGTTCCCCAGGCTGCATGCATTGGTATACACACACTTGAGATGGTTGGTCTTGTGGTTGTCATCTTAGGAGGTAGCTAAGGACCATTTGTTGCTGCTCTGTTTGGCCTGGCTTATTCCCCAGTTGATTGCAATGGTGTGAATATTACCACTTTGGACCCTGCTCCCCGAGTCCTTCAGTTTAAAGCCCACTTCACCAAGCTGGCCAGCCAGCTGCCAAAGATTCCCTTCCCCTACCCAAAGGATAATAAATATTTTTCAGGTCTTAGGCCCTTCTCTGTCAGGTAATTATAATGTGACCAAACGCTTATTTTATCTCCCAGTATACCCCTAATGCCCTTGAATCTCAAGGTTTGAGACAGTATATTGAACTAGGTGGACCTTAAGTCTGAACCAGTATTTCTATGAATATTGCGATTAATGAGCCCTGTAATTACTCATGATACTAGGACATTGATATAAAGTTGATATATACCATAAAAAATACTGCACATTAATTATAATGCAAATTTTTTTAAAAAAAATTCTTTATTCCAGATGATATAGTGGTCAACTGGTGCAATAAATTTTTATTAGTTACTACTTGGTACCTAGAAACAGACACCAGCAACACATAAATGCTTACCAATATACTGTGCAGGTATGTTCCTATATTTTTTTCTAAGTCCAGGAGATTCTGTACTACAGCTAATGCCATGCCTTTGTACTTTCTAGTTGACAGCAGGTGTAGCTGCTTCTTGTTTTGAAGTAAAAAGATTAATAGCGGTCAAATCCTTAGCTGTGAAGCACATCAGAAGAGCTTATTTTAGTGTTACTCCAGCACTTTTCCTCACAGAGAACATGGCCTTGAAGATGGAAGCACGAACAAGGAAAGGACCAAAAAGAAAAGCTCTTGGTTAGGTAAGAACCCTTCTTAGATCTCTCACACATCTAAGGATGGCTTTCTAACTTCTGCTAGAAAAAAAGAAAAGGTTAATTCTTCTCTCAATAATAAATGTACAAATGTTATTACAATTGTTCATGTTTACTGTTTCTCCAGTTCAGATTTTTTTCTACTTTGCATCTTCAAATATTACTTAAAATTTTTGTGCACTGAATTTAAAAGCTCTTGCCTTTTTTTCATGGTACCATACACTATTATCACTAACCTTTAGCCTCATTTTATTGTATTATGCATGAAATGAAGGGCAATTGAAAATTTGAATTAAATTTCTCTATTAATGTAATCACTACCATAGCCTAACTTAGTTTATGTGACATAAACAACACCCATTTGTTACCCACTCTTCTGGAGTATGCCTACCATCTTCCTACAGTTTTCTAAGAAAATTAAGCTGATACAAAGCTCATGGAGTCTCAGAGGATGGGAGCCCATTCCTTGTAATGTCCACTTATTTTAAACGTGGGTAACAGGCTTCTGGATAATACAGGGGCAAAGGTTTGCAATAAAGCCACAATATGTTAAAAAATACCCATTATACCAGGGCTATTAATCAGTAAGTGGTAGCAGCCCAGAAAAGTAAGAGAGAAAATTAAACTGCTATAAATGAAAGATAATGGATGTCTGACAATGTCATGTTCCATTAAGTGATTTACCCAGCACACTCTCACTAGCCCTGCAACCTCTGGCATCAATTTCCATAGCAACAAATAGCAATGTTACCAGCCAGAGCACATCCAGCAACAGAGGGAATGCACTCTAACAGTGGAGTCCAAGAAAAAAAAATAAAAATCCATTATAGTAATAGAAGTGTGTACTGTACAAGAAAGAATCACATGCTGGACATGCCTGCTTTGTGAAAATGATGTTTTCTTCATGCCTAATGGCTCATGTTTTGTCCAATTCCGGCTTATGTCCTGGAAGAAGTAGACACTGAGAAAAGATCACATGATCTATTAGCCCAGGGTGTAGGCAAGCAGCACAGTGTTTTTCCTTCCTTTTGGAGAAAGTTTATCATGGAGGAAGATGTATTATGTCACATCACTATCTCTGAAACTGGTACCAATAAGCTATTCCTGCTTTGCACCAGGGTTCCCCCATGATGAAATTCCTGGATCACCCAGAGGATCTCCTGCAAAACCCACCTGTGAAACTGCCATTTTCTACCCTCTGCCAACAAGCACAATCAGATCATAGACAGTGGCTAACTCCACTCAAGGTGAGTAACGTCCTATCTTTTATTCCTGAGTCACACAAGACAATTTTCTACCACTTTGAGGTACAGAAATTTGTGTGTGCCTTATACCATGAAGACTTACTATTAGTTTTCTTGATTGTCCTCACCTCAGTCCCAATTACAATAAATTAGTGACTTTCTGCAGCTAGCAGGTATGCGTGCAATTACATTGAATGCTTTTACCATTTATTATAGCAATCTGTGAGTACAAAGGCTCCCATTGTCTAGGAGAACCTACTAAATAAACGAAATAAAACATTTCCATTCTTTGTGAAGTCTCAAGCTATTTGGAGATTTCTTAAGAATATTTGTTTGTTCTTTTCTATTATATAATATATTGTACTTGTAATTCACCAGATACTACATGAAAGCACTATCTTGGATCTTCCTGCCTCTTTGCAAAGCCTTCATAATCCACTGGTATTCTTTCAGCTGCTTTCTGATGTGGCAAGAAATGTTGTAGACCAGAGTATCTAAATAGATCACATGTTTTTCAAACACACTCAAAAAAGTCATTTCAACAGTAACAACAAACATCTTTGCAAGCTGCTATACAGCATAAATGCTCTGACATTTCCTTCTTGACCTTACTTCAGTGATCGTGACTGTGGCATCCAGAGATTAATAGGTTTCAAGAAAAACTCTTTGCAGATAGCCAGATCTTCTGTGGCCAATGCACACCAAACAGCCACAGCAGGCTAACAATGGATTCTCCAAGCTAACACTGAGTTCACTTCAAAAACAGAAAAGAATTGTAAATGTTGCAAGAGAAACATTTTAGCAGATATTTACCCTGTTGATTTAACTTGGCCTGTTTGGGGGTTTAAAACTGGAGAGAAGAACAAAGCTGCAAGTTGGAGAACACTCAGTTATTGAGTTGCAACGCACAGGGTGTAATTCCACACTGCTTTTCCCAAACAGAGCAAGGCATGGTTTAAGCATTGAGGTTTATTGAAGTCACTGAGGAAGATCAAGTCTTCAAAAAACACATGAGTTAAAGACAGGCATTTCTGGAGAATGAGATATTTACTGCTGCCTTTTTGTTTCACAGGGGTGGAACGTTTCTTCCTCTACCAAATTACACTCAGGTGATGTAATTTCTATGTGTGGCAGGGGAAATGTATAAGAATATGGTTTTCGCTTACTGGACGGCCCACAATCTCCAGGTGACTTCCATTAACATACTTAATTTAGAAGCTAAGCTAAATTTACTTTCAGGGAGATTGATTCACAAGCGTAAAAGTTACTTTTGGAAAAGGTTCCTAAAAGTGAAGGTTCTTAAGTTACTTTAACAGTTTTGCTCCCAACATTTCTAAAAACACACTTGGTAATTCTGAATCCCTTTTCCAGGTGCCCACAGAGCATACTACCTGTCTCAACTGTGGGACTAAAATGAGGTTTTGAATATTGGCAAGTGTCTTGGGATGGATTGGCTTTAACCGGGTTATGCTTTGAGTTTCTCTCAGCAATATTTAATTTACCTGGGTGTTCTAATGATTATTTCATTACTACTGGTATGACACCTGGAAATATTTCAATTAAAAAGCACTATCTAATCACAATGTCTTTTATGGAACGTTTAATTAGAATAAGATAGTCAGGATATTCATATTGTTAGTTTTGTCTTCTTTTTGAAAGACTTGAGAGAATTTATTAGGCATTTCTCTATTATTTTGCTAATGACTTAGAATCATTTTGGTAGAACCATGTTGTCTTTCTTTCCTAAAATATTTCATTGGGATATTCCATCAGGGGCTGTATACAGTTATTCTCTTTTTAAAAAAAGACGCATCACTTTCAGGTTTCCCATTTTGTATTGATAGAAAAACCTGCCTTTCTACCTTAAACATTCCCTGTATGCTATGCAAAATGCTATAACTTCAAACAAAAACAGCATTTCATAGAATCATAGAATGGTTTAGGTTGGAAGGGACCTTTAGAGGTCATCTAGTCCAACCCCCCTGCAGTGAGCAGGGACATCTTCAACTACATCAGGTTGCTCAGAGCCCCATCCAACCTGGCCTTGAATGTCTTGAGGGATGCGGCCTCCACAACCTCTTTGGACAACCTGTTCCGGTGTTTCACCACCCTCATTGCAAAAAAATTCTTCCTTAAATCTAGTGTAAATCTACCCTTCTTTAGTTTAACCCCATTACCACTTGTCCTGTCACAACAGGCCTTGCTAAAAAGCTTGTCCCCATCTTTCCTACAGTCCCCCTTTAAGTACTGAAAGGCTGCAATAAGGTCTCCCTGTGGCTTTCTTTTCTCCAGGCTGAACAACCCCAACTCTCTCAGCCTGTCCTCATAGGAGAGGTGCTCCAGTCCTCTGATCATTTTTGTGGCCCTCCTCTGGACCCGCTCCAACAGCTCCATGTCCTTCTCGTGCTGAGGGCTCCAGAGCTGGACGCAGCACTGCAGGTGGGGTCTCACCAGAGCAGAGCAGAGTAGAATTAATTTAATTCTGAAGCTTTCAGTGTAGCTGTTACTTTGCTCGCTGTGTGACTCCTACTGCTGCATAGAAATGCACACTGCAGCTGAGGAATTGCAGTGCAGAGTATTAAGGATATACTCCTGGTGTTACTGATTGACAGTCTTGTATTCAATGAGCAAATTTGTTATCTGAAAAGTTCTTTCATTTTTAACAGGCATATGTAATCATCTACAACATTGTATGATTTCTTCAGTTTATCAAAAAGTTGAAATAGTTGTTCTCCTCCCCCTCTTCACCCCCCAAAGAAACCCCACAAAACTATTTGTCTGGTCTTCAATTAATAGAATGCACTTTAAAGTCTTCTTTAAAAAAACAGTAAAAGGTGGTATAAAATATTTTTCACACTTTGTGGTCCAAGATTTTGATCTCCACAGAGGTGACTACAGTTAATACAGTTTCTTCTTCCTAACAGTGTACATAATTTAAATATGTAATTTATGGAAGACTTGAACCTGTAAGTATTTGAGTTATTACACAGGTTTTTATCAGCAAGATTTCCTATTAGGTTTGATAGGATGTATGATTCTGATTTATAAGTACAGACATTACTGTTCAGTGTCACTCATAATATTTGTTAATTACAAGACCTATTCAAAGACATTAAAGTGCAGAAACACCAATTCTATTTTGATGACCATGCACTCATTCCATTTGTGAGTATTAAAATCTTAAGGAAATAATATTGCTGTTAAACACAGTTATTTAATTCCAAACATCTAAACCATTAAAAAGTATGTACTACTTTACAATTACTAATCATAATCATAATTATTTTTGAAATTCCAAATTTTCAATATTCTGTATGAAACATATTCTCTTTATTTATAAGGCTGAGGCTAATGTGTCTATTCCAGAGGCAAAGAGGTATTTTAAAAAGAAAATGATCATTCTGAAGGAGAAGGAATAAAAATGCTCCTGTCCCGAGCACAGCTGCATGAGGGAATTTCCCAGTAGAGTATTTAGGTATCTGTGTTATGATGTAAGAGATGAAAAATGTTCCATGAACAAAATCTTGGGATGAGTCCTGAACAAGAGCTGAATAAACTAATGGTAGAGAGGAAAAAAAACCAAAAATATCTGCAGTTTGAACAGAAGAAAAGGAGAAAAGTAGTGTAAGTGATGTGTGGATATGATCCTGCAGATTCTGATTACTGTTTCACTTGAACAACACACACTGGTTGTGGTACAGTAATTTTTTGACATTTTCATATGACAGAAATCACGAGAAGGTGACTGAGAAGTTTCCAAAGATACTGTAACCTGCAATTCCTATGCTTTTGTATTAAGAAGTACATTTTTAATTTCCTTGCCTTCCCTCTAGGAGCGTCATCGCTGCTTTTCTCTACAGGCACTTGTGGTACATAAAGGTTACTATTTTAAGAATTAGTGCCTCAAGCTCACACGTTGACCGAGGGATCTACGTTTCAGTAAAACAAGGAAACTTCTCCTACTGATAGGAAACAGCTTAAGAAATTTGAAATAAATTTTGATTGTGTAGATAACTGAGGTTCTCTGCTTTAACCTAGAAGTGAAAGACTTTCTTTCAGGAACTGCTGTTTCCTTTTTCCCTTTTCCCAAAAAGTCCTGTTTTCAAATCTTTCCATAGCCTATGGAAAGCCATCACTATGCAAGCTGCAAAGCAGGTACCATATGAAGCATATAGGACATCTTTGTGCTGCAAATGGCACTGTGATGGTACAATTGCTCTATTGTGTCTAGCCAAGGTCCAGCAGTCTTTCACAGATATCAGTGTAGGGAGATTTTCTTCAGATGCCTAGAATTACTTGCACTTCATCATTCTTTATTACTGTTTTCCTCACTCCTAGTTGATGATGAATATGAGGAAACTGTTTTTAGGCTCAAAAATATTTATCCAAACCCATCCACATGTGAAATCTTGTTGCATCACAGCAACAGCCTTCAAAACATTGCCCTCTTATTCAAATATACATACATATATACATACATACAAATACAAAGTATATATTGCCCTCTTATAGATGACAGTACTTGGTGTTTTTCCTGGACAAATATCCACCATTAGGAAGGAGTCAGTACTACCTGAAGAAAGTAATGCTTTGAGTTGTCACAGGTGGAAGAAATACCTGCAATTTCAGATATCGCTAATATTGATATAACGTATTTAGCCATCTACATTTCTATTTTTCCATGGTTTTCCACTTGAGAACTTAATTTGATCTGCAGTATTTTTGTACTTGGACATAAATAGCAGCATGAGAACTATTAATGAACTGGGCATGAGGTTTGTCACGTTATCTGTATTGCCGTATTTCAAATTTTTATTCTGTGCTGGTGCAGCCTCACCTCGAGTGCTGTGTGCAGTTTTGGGTGCCACAACATATTAAGGTTATAAAGCTACTAGAGAGTGTCGAGAGGAGAGCCAAGAAGTTGGTGAAGGGTTTAGAGGGAAAGTCGTATGAGGAACAGCTAAAGTCACTTGGTTTGTCCAGCCTGGAGAAGAGGAGACTGAGAGGAGACCTCATCACAGTCTGCAGCTTCCTCACACGGGGAGGAGGAGGGGCAGGCGCTGATCTCTTCTCTCTGGTGACCAATGACAGGACCTGAGGGAATGGCAGGAAGATGCGCCGGGGAGGTGTAGGTTGGATATTAGGAAAAGGTTCTTCCCCCAGAGGGTGGTGGAGCACTGGAACAGGCTCCCCAGGGAGGCAGTCACGGCACCTAGCCTGGCAATATTCAAGAAGCACTTGGACAATGCCCTCAGAGACATGGTGTGAATTTGGGGTTGTCCTGTGCAGGGACAGGAGTTGGACTCGATGATCCTTGTGGGTCCCTTCCAACTCAGGACATTCTATGATTCAGTGGTTCAAATTGTTACTTTTGGCATTCCATGAACTATGATGTGCAAACCACATCTTCTCAAGCCCACAGCAAAAGTTGCCTAAAAGTTGCTACTATTTGCAGTGGAAGTAGAAGCTAGTGATCCTCTTTCCTCGTATATAGAAGAGAAAGGTATTTTTCCAGACAGATCTGAAAAGCAGATGGGACTTTACTTCTAAAGTATGACTACTACAGTCTTCCATGGTGGGAGGGTGAAGGGAAGGGAAATTTAAAAACAAAAAAATAAAAAAAAACAACATGGAGAACATAGCACCTTAAATACATTGCAACAAATAAACATACTCCCAAGCACCTGTATTTTGTGTCACAGGATTTGTAAGTATTGCAGCTATCAAACTATTGTAAAAGCAAAAGATGTAACACTCCCTTGCATGTTTTTTTCACACAAAAGAATTCATTGACACAATCTAAGTCGCAAAGTGGTCAGCTTTTAACTGGCCCTTGAAAAAGGGTTACAAATCCAGAGACTCACCAGGAGAAAGGACACTTAAATCCACAAAGAATTCTCACCTGCTGATGAGACCAGATGCAAACAGAATGCCACTCCACAGAAGTAAAATTGTCACTTTTTTCCCTTTTGCAAACAGAAGACACTGAAAAAAGCATAGCTGCATCAAGGGGATTTGTGTGGAGATGTGAATTGACTGTTCAAAAGAAACAAAAAGAAATCTTGTTATATATTTTAGCATTTAGGGAATCAGTGACTTTTTAAACTTCCCACTGTGATGCTAAAACATGCTGTCTCTAATGCTGCCAAAGCCTATTGAAATCCCTGGTAGGTAACTTCACAATACTCCACGCATCATGAAATTCAATTACATTTAAGAAAATTAGGGTTGAGTTTAATTACTTGTGTACACTTTGGATGGGCACATGTTCTGTTTAAGGATGTGGCTTGCAGAGGTCCTGACTTTCAGATTGAATGAATTCACTCACACGTTGTACATTTCCTTTTGAAATTAATTTAAATGTTGAAGATCCCTTGCATTTCTGGAACAACAACAACAAAAAAAAACAGAAAGAAAAAGAAAACAAGAACACAACATTCCTGTGAAGCTGCAGAAAAATAAATAATTACTCTTCTGTACAGAACATGCAAGAAAAAATTCCATAAAACTGATATATTTCTGTTTTTTTTATGCAATATCCTGGCAAAGAAAAAAACCATAACCCACACATCCAACAGATACAAAGTTTTCTTCCCTTTTTCCTGGAAAACATGATAATAATTGGTACTTGGTTTATGTATACACTTTTTTTTTAAAATAAATCTATTCTACTCTGTAGTCCCAGAGGAAGGAACACAACAACACTAAATCGGTAAATTCTCCTGCCCAATCGCAGTTCAGATAGCATATCCCCAGTTAAATGCCTTGTTATGCTTGCTGCTAGCTGATGAAATCCAGAGCCTTCACATTGAATGCATACTATAAAATTCTGCTGTCCCTTCAAAGGCAATATTATGATGACTATTGATTATCTATTAGTACTGAAAGGAAATAATGAGGAGGTACACCGTTTTAAATAATATTCATGCCCTAGCTTCCTCAGGGAGTTTTCCCTGGACAGACGGTTAAAATTTGTATTTTCCTAACATTATTTCCTCTGGAATATTAACATAGGTTAAGGATCAATGCTCTACTCGGAGACCTCCTAAGAACAAGGGTATTGAACTGACCACTGACATGCTGCAGTGGCTTGCAAAACCAGTCATATATAGAGTTTTGTTGGACCTCTCATTGTTCCTTAAAGGCCTACAGGAGTGAAAACAAAAGTTGCACCAATAACTCTGAATCATAAGTCCTCTTCCCTTTAAAGGAAGCTACAAGTATGAAAACATGGTATCTTCGTATATAGTTATTTCAGGGTCAGCTGTAAAAGTGACTGCCTTTTTAAATTCAAAAGTTCTTCATGGCTTAAAAAGGCATGAAGAACTGTTAGTGACAAATGGTTTTCTTGCTAAATTAGCAAGAACAAATAATTTAATTGAATGCTGCCAAAGTAACATAATTAAAGTTAGAGGAAAGTTGTTATTCTTTCTGCATTAGGCCAAAGCAGGCTCTAACCACTACTGTAGTAAGACATAATGAAAAAGAAGAGGGGTGACAGGGAGGAAGGAGAGAGGAGGTAGGAGGGAACACCAAAGTAATAACACATCTTAATTGTACAGTGTCGTTCCTTTCTGCCCCTTGGGAGGTGAGATGTTACACATTGTGTTTTACCAAGTGTTAGACAACCTCTGTATGGCTCTCATTCATTTAAGAAGCAAACAGTAAAAAAACAAAGAAACGAGCAAAAAAAAAGTCAACTCTGCTAGTGATTTTTCATCTAGCACCTGGTATTGTCATGTCTTAAACTGATCACAGTAATGAAAATTCACAGAGGATGCTGTGTTTATTTTAAACACATTGTTATCTCAATAGCCTAGTTTAAGGAGGCAGGAGAGGGGAGGAGGAAGAATGGGGGAAAAAACTAGCAGAAAAAAAGAAAGCAAGAAAAGAAAGACTAAAGAGAACATTTTAACACTTCTGTCATCAAAGAAATAATGTTTCTATTGTCTACCTATACACTGGTGATAAGTGATACTGTTTCAAGACTTCACAATACCTAATGAAATACTACATTAAAGATGAGCTTCACCATCCTAATAAACCACCTTTTAGACATTCCTTTCCTAGCTTAGTGACCCCAAAGGTAATGTAACTCTAATTTGATATCATTTGGGAAGATAAGTAACACAACTGAAACGGACAAGAGAAAGCTCATCTTAACTCTGATCTCCTGTATTTCTCACTAGCGGGGAAGGTAGCCATGTAGGAAATGCTATCCCCAGGAAGAACAGGCATTAGCCTGACCACAGAGGTAGACAATACATGAGGTTAAATCATATGGGGAGAGCTGTTATTGCTGATATTGCAGTAACAGTATATCACAAAAAAAAGATGATAGTCTTTTAAATAAGGGGGACGGTTTTCAAACAACTTTATTTCCAAAGTCATCTGGCTTCATTCAATTTTGTTTGATATTTGCAGTTGCAAGAAAAAGAACTTATCAACAGGCCTAACATTGCACTTATTTGCTTAAATAAACCTGTAGATGAGAACCTGTTGTGGTGAGAACGCTGTTTCCAAGCAAACTTGACTTCTTCATAATAGCCCAACCTAGGGCATTAATTCTATAGCACAACGTTTTCTACTTCATTTCATCAGGAGCCTAATAAAACAATGTGAGATATCAGGCTGGCTACAGAAGTACTACAGGTTATCTGAGGAAAGATATTCCACCTGCAACCATAAGCCAGCAGCTGGCAGCTCTCTCTCACCTGCCAGTCCATCTTCCCTTATGGGAGTGTGACAGTCAGGGAAAGAAGAACAATTTACCTTGTTTCTTTCCACAGGAGCAGCTCATGCAGCCTTAACTCTTTCAAAAGGTCATATTCCCCAGCTCTCACTCTCCCAAATCAGCAGCATCTGTTTGTTGTAAAACTGCTGCTCCTTCTCACCAGAGGAGTCCAAAAAAATATCCTACCCATTCACTCCTTTCCCTCCTCATCTGAGCTCTCTTGTCACCCTTGCTGTAGATTGAACTATGCAGTCATTCAAGGTCTTTAACATTTTCAGAATCAGAGTTTTAGGGAAGTTTACCCCACCCTGAAAAGGCAATAGATCTGTTGACTTCTTACATTTCATTGTTTTAAAGCCCAGCATTAGGACTGGAGTTACAAAAGATACTTAAACACGTGCTAATCTAAAAAGGATTAGTCATTTGCCTTCACATCCAAGTAGGTTTGGTTTTTTTTTCTTCTTTCTTTCTAATGTCTATTATTTCATAGAAAGCTATGTTTTAACTCCTGGCTTTTCAGTGCAACAACTTGATTCCAGAACATGAAGTTATTTTCTCAGCAGGAATGTGAATATTTTTCATTAAATTGCTTATTGAAATCATGAGGAAGGAAAACATGGAAACTTAAAAATAAACACATTATTATATCAAAGCACTCTGAATTACCACCAATAATTAAAAAAATTTTTTTTGCACAAAACATTAGAAAAGTTCGAAACTGTTAATTTGTGAGTTTTCTATTAAATCTCTATAATTTAAAGCACAGAAAGTGAAATGTATGTCCCTTCATATGTGGCTGAGTTGCATAGCACACCTAATTGGATGAATCAACAACTTCAGGAATGCATACTGAAGCTCTTCAGTGTACATACTCTGGGCTAAACCAGCACATTACTGTTAAATCACAAAATACATCTCAGAACTCACCCTCCTTGGACAAGCTGCAGCCCAAACTGACCAGACTGATTTTCCAAGCCCTTCCCAACCCTCATTTCTATATGGCATCTCCACACTGATGCACAAGCATGATGTGCATCAGTAAGATGGAGGGGACTTACCGACTGTGGTCCTTTTGGTGTCAGCCTGTTTAATGATGCCACCTTATCTGTTCTCGTACTGACTCTTTCCGTAAAGTTCATGTTAGTAATTTGTTGCACATCATCTTACTAAACGTGAATTATTACAGATTTTTGGAGAACTGCAAAACTATCTAGCAGATTCCTGTAATGATGACACACAACTAACTCTTCCTTAGCCCTGTAAAATCCTCTCAACTGGACTTTATATCTTAGAATATGTTACTGACACTCAGCTGAAAAGTACATTGAAGTAATATATTCAGCACATAGATAACATTTCATTATATTGAGGAATACTAAAAGGTTTAAAAAGGTATTTCATAGCAGTGAATGAGTCTTAATAGGAGCCAACGAAAAGCTTATTTCAGAAGTAGATTTTGAAAGACCTTTGTGCCAAACACTCTACACTGTTTGGGACATATACCTCTAGCACTTTCTAAATAAGATACTTATAAGATTTAAATCTAATTTACAGTTTATTAATTCAATTCTTCCATAAACATATTTTATATTCCATATCCATGCATAAATTTTACCTTTAGAAAAAATAGACATATTTAAGACACGTTTATTGATACCAAATTACAGAGTAAAATATATTTGCTGCTAGAGATAGTCTGTGTATATGCCTCTGAAGTCAGACTGAAGTGTATTTAATGCTTTGAATGCACAGGGAAAAAAAATTAAACAACCACAAACAGATTCTGTTGAGGTTTTTGAATTCATTGGGCCAGTGACAGTCAAAATGGCAATGTCAGACTATATTGATAATTATTTTGTAAAGGAACAAAACAGAAACAGAATATAATTTTGATTGGTAAATACATGGTAAGCCTACATCACTTACTTACTATGTAGTTCTCATCCCTCCTGCTAAACAGAAAAGAACAAATTAACCAAGTCAAGAAAGGGAAAGAAAGAACATTTAGGTATATGAAACAACATACATTAATTTGCATTGGACTGAGATTTTTAGCTTGGAAAAGAAAAAGGAAGACAAATATGATAGATGTCTACAAAGCCATGCACTGTATGCAGGAAGTAAAGAGGGAAAAACTATCATTCAGAGATATATTTGCCCACCCTTCCAGCACAAGTACTTGTGAGAAACCAGTAAAATTGTCAGGCAAAAGATTTATGTTGAAGCAAAAGAGAAGTACTTTTAACAGCGCACTAATGGTAGGACTCACTGCATGAGCAGACTTTGGAAGCCAAAAGTGTAAATGGGATTAGAATGGATTAGACAACTGGATGGAAAACAGGTCCGTTCATGGGTATTAAACTTTCTGGTCTGCATATAATCTCTGGTTTAGGAAGTCCCTAAATCCCTGATTGCCAAAAGCTGGGAATATATAACCAGAGAAAGGATTACTTTACACATGTCTGGTGTCTTCTACTCTTTCCCAAAGCAGCTGCTACTGGCTTCTACTGGAAATGGGTTGCTGAGCTAGCTGAACTTTTGGTCTCATCCAGTATGGCAGGTCTTGTATATTCAGTCTCATAGCCCTAAATGCTGACATATGAATTAATTCTACTCAATTAACCCACTCTTGAACTTCAATAACAGCATTAAAGTAGCTCGTGTTCCCATATAATAAAAATTCTAGCTCTCACAGCACTTAAGCTTAGTGTTCAAGCTTTGACTTTGCAGGAATACCAGGCCAATGCTCAAAGTCAGTGTCCATATGGATGTACAAGTTACCAAAATTTAAATCCTGAATTATGAAAACCAGTTGGAACAAAACAAGCAAACAAACAAAAAACTGGGGTCACTTGGTTCTTTACAAGCAGAATTTCTTGGTGTAAATGGCCTTTCACCACCCAACCTGAGGTGTGGGCTCAGCTGTGAAAGAAGCTGCTTGCAGATAGCACAAAACTGCATCAATTGAATCCAAGTTCTGCACCCTTTGTTGCTTTATTTTATTTTTCCTTCCTACAAGGACATATTGTTTTAAAATATCTGCTATATACATTTCATAGCATTTACTTTTAAGAGATTATTCTGCAATGTGTTGTTACAACATAAAAAATAAAAGGAAAGGGAAACAGAATGTTCCTATTAAAATACCACCAGCCCATCGGGTCAAAGTTAATGCGTGTTCAGCCACAAGGTGAGCTGCAGATTTGAGGTGTTTCATCAAAACTTAAAGGCATGGCTCTGTAGTCTTGGCTATAGTAATTTACTTCTTGCTATAATGGTTTAAATTGAGCTTTAAAGTCTGAGGCAAGTCTAACTTGTATAAGCCAACTTTAAAGTCTCTTAAATTTCCAATTCTGATTTCCCACTGGTTTATTTAAACCTTAGAATTGGTCAGTAACATTCAGACAAAATATTCCCCTATCAGTTTATATATATATGTTCATCAAGATTAAAATTACTTTCTAATTTATGATGGTTGGGTATTATAAATTTCTTGTAGACTGCATGGTTGTCAACATTATCAATGCTCTGTCAGCATTAATTGCCGATCAGCAGGTGGGCTGAGAGGCATTCAGGAAACCTATGGCTGGCAGTCTTCAAGGCTGAAGCTTTACAGCTTGCAAGAGGACTCCTTAACACTTAACCAGCAGGGCTAGGTTGGATGAGTGTTAGTTTTCCATGAGTGTTAAGGCTCCCTTTACAGGCCAAGTAATAAGCTGACACAAAGCCAGGGACCTTTTCTGCATTATTGTTTTCCAGTTTTCCTTCTATCTTTCAAATTTTTTTCCCAGAGGTATTTGTGACTCTTCAGTTTACCTTCAGGCATCCTCAGTGCATTTGTCTTGACCATTAAGAAACAGACTGAACTTCATTCCTTTGTCATAAGTGATTGTCTTACACTTTCTACCTAATATTTAACTTTCTGTAACGGTTTTCCCCCAAAGCACTGCTGAAGCTTGCTGACTCTACCCAAAGCACTGTGCAGCTGCACTCTAGCAGGGAAGAAAAGCTGTTGTAACGTGTTGGAGGTTGACATGCTGGAACTCATGCAGGTAGTTGGCAAAGACCAGCATTTCTGAAGGATACTGTTTAATGAGGGAAATGATGTGTTCCTTACACTGGGCTTCAAAGACTTTTTCTACACATTTGTGAACATTGGGCTCTCAAAACAGAAGATATACATTCACCATCAACTTAAAGCTCCTGCAGTTAGGTACCCAAGTGATTAAAAATGAATTAAAAATAAGCAAAATACACATATTGAGGCTGACAAGTGCTAAGATGTATCAAAATAACAGCCTCTCATGAATACACTAGTAAATTTCATTTTGTTTTCAAGAACATTTGTGCTGATGAACATCCTTCTATACATTGGACAACTAAATTTGTTGGCTTGTTTAAATATATATTTATGGCATCTGTTTTCAATGTTCCTTGGCTATTACTCTTTTTCTTACAGGGAAGTACAAGGGTCTGACAACTTTCAAATGCACTGAAGTTTAGAATTAAGTTGCTAAAAATGAATATATTACATGGTTGCATAAAAAATATGAGGACAAGCTGTTGGTCTTTGTCACACAACAGAGGCAATCAGTTCCCAAGCTGCTGAAGTAAAAGAAAATTTCAGCCAGCTGTCAGCCTGTTAAACTGATTCTGACAGAATCAGGATCAGGATAGCCACATAAGAGGGAGAAGGCCAAGTGTTTGCCTACTCCCAGATGTCTGAAACTTTATCTGCAGTTTGAGTCAGGCTAAGAGTCAGAAAGCATTTCCCTGGCCTCTGTAGACTGACAGCAGGAAGAGACAAAGACTGCTCATTGTGGTGTAAACACTGAATGTTGCTAAACATAACACAAAAAAATAGATATTCCTGCACTTCCTAAGGTGGGACAATGAAGGTGATACTGCAGGAGATCATGAACTGAGGGTGTGATGGGAAAGAAGAAAGATGGCTTTGTAAAACCCTAAGGAATTGTCATTCTTTTATTCAGCCCCATTGCTAAGTATCATTCTTTATTAAGTTTAAAAGCATCATCTGTCATACTCCGTGCTTGTATTAAAGTGACCTTTGAGCTGGAAGTGTTCAAGTCATCAGCACATATGTTTAGACCATACAGAATCAGGTCTTTACTGAAAGGATTTCTTTAATATTTAGATATGTCTTAAGAAAAAGGATCAGGGAAAGACCATAGCAAGAAAGTTACTGATTCTATTACGTTTAATTTGCCTCAGAAAGGCTAGCAACCAGAAGTCTTGGTGTCCTGATATATGCAAAATGATACATTCTTTTTTAAGAAACTTGAGACCTGGAAAAACACACAATCTCTTTTATTAGCGTTTGTCCAATATCAAGCAAAATATATTCAGCATTCAAATCCCCATTTGATTATGCTACAGCTTCAAAAATCCTCATTTTCCCAGTGTTTCCTATTTTGTCCTTAGCCTGCAGTCTGGGGGAATTGCATTATACAGTACATCATTACTATCATCCACTAGTTCAAATTCAAGCATTTTTTTCTTACCTTTTTGTGTCAGAGAACTTCTGAAAAACACTGTAAATTAATTGTGATATAATAGCAAGACGGGGAATGCTGCAGCTATCAGGGAGCTTAGGGAGCCAGCCTCTGTCTTTTTTTAAAGCATGTTGCCACCTTGTAAAGTTATGAACATGTATATTAGAACGGAAGTTTTCTGAATCTGTAGAAAGCACCGATATTACTAAGGAAGGGATGCGCAGTTCATTGTAATTTAAATGCTTCCCGAGTCTGGAAGTTAATGTCAAAAATGAAAATGTTAGCATAGTTTTCTAAGCAGAAAGAAAAGGTATAGTAACCAGTTAATATCACATGATCAGGACATACTGGTTTTGCTTATATGATGTTTCCCTAGATTTTAACTTTAATCTTTAAACTCCGAAGGGTAAACCACAAGAAATTTTTGAGTCTGTGATAAACAGAATTTGCCTGGTAAAGCTTGTTTCAATAAAACTTTTGCTTTTAAATATTTGGAGCTGTTTAGATGTAAGGCATCAATCCAACATAGGATAGAAATTAAGTAGGATGCCCAATAAGTAACTTAACAGTTCAGGAATTTACTTGTTCACAGATTTTACAATAGGTTCTGTTGATTTTGAAGTCATTAGATTAATGGTGCTTTGGAAAAAGGAGGGAAATCAACAGCTTTTGTAAGAATTGTGAAAATCTCTTTGCATATGAGTGTCCAAGCCACCAGTGCTGTGGCACTGAGAGCAGCAGTGGCAGTGGTCCTTCAAACAGCTGTAGTTGTAGCAAGAGTCTGAGCAATCTCCCTTAACTGCAGAATCTCCGACTAAACTCCCTGACACTAAATAGTTCATCAGTGACATGAATAAAGTGAAATGGGAAGTGCTTGAGTGGAGGATGAAATGCCTCCAGGAACACAGAGCGTAAGCACACTCTTTATTGGCTCAGCTCTTGCTGAGGCTAAAAATTTTCATCTTTACCTCTGAGTTAAAAGGAACAAAGTATTTTATTTGTCCAAACAAGTTTAATTACATCCTGGTTTTGCAACACTCTGCCCCAAAACAGCTCAGCAAGAGCAAACAATGCTTCCAAGTGAGTTTTTTCTTCTTCAACCCAACCTCATCCTGCTCTTGGATATCCCAAACCTACCATAGTGGCTTGTAGTTTAGCAGGGAATTAAGTTAGTATGTGGCTCAATTTCAAGGTTGCTGCTACAGGGTATCAACATACCTAAATGTGCAAAGAAAAATGGGTAACAGGTTTATTTACTTTGTCAAAGAAATAATTTTGAATCACTGAGCATCCAATGTCACCCCTATACCAGATGTTTGGATGTCAGGTATTAAAAAAACACCTGCTCTACTAATTCTTGACACTGCCTCACAGAGGATTTGTAAGGGTCATTTGCTTCATTGACTAGGAGTCTCTCAAACACAGTGATCATATTTAGCCAAGTAGGACCTAATTATGAAAGTCCTCAGGAAAAATCTTGCTAAAAAGTATGTGACCATTCTCCAGGAAGCATTACAGAATTTAGCTTGGAGGCTATATCACAGCATACTTAGAAGTACTATGAGCTGTGCAGGATGGTATAAATACTATGTGCTAGGCAGCACATATTATGTACTTTTTCTGACAAGCCACTTTCTGATTTGTGGAAACTGGAGGGAGCATTGATAATGACAGTGGATATTTGTATCATTTGACATGAAGAAGCAAGTAGCAAATGTCTAGCTCTTATTTTCCTTGCTCTTAAATATCTTCATGGTATTGTTGGATTAATTCCACAGTGTCTTTGGATTTTACAGAAAGAGTTCATGTCAGAATGTACAGAACACTGATAAGGATAGACATAAGTCAGGCTACCACAGCGATCCATCATACACACAGAGTACACAAGCTGCATGTATACTGTTGTCACTAGCAGGAAACTCCACACAACAAAATCCAACTGCCCCAAAGGGACTGCTGCATGCCTGCAAACTCCAGGTGGATGAGCAAGTGGGTCTTTCTTACAGTAGTTCATTGTTTCTTTAACGTTATGCATCATTCTGTTAGCCCTGGACCTGGTTTCTGGATCTCCCAGTGAGCAAGAATCTCAATGAAAGACAACCTTTTTGTTAAATTTTTTTCTTTACTCTTTACCTTCTTGAATTCTCTTTGACCAGGATGTTTGGAAGCCTGGCTTGCTCTGTCAGTAAACATTATGGGATTAAACTAATCTGAGGGATTATTTCTCTGCCTCTCTTTATTCCCTCCCTGTATGTATCGTGTTGGGAACATAGTGTCCCAGAACAAACAGAGGAATATCTCCATAACCAAAGATAGACTCTAAACTGGGAAGCATTTCTGACCATTGTACATCCTTCTAGCACAAAAGGGGAACATTTGATGACATATTTTGCCCTCTGTGCAATGTGCACGTTTCCTGTGCACTCAGATAAACAGCATGGGATTGGTATTTGGAAATCAGATCATGCTGGCTTGAACAAGGTTTTAAGTAAATGCCTAGGTTTGGACATGCAGTTAAGATCTCTCTGGACCCAAATTTCTGTTCAAATGCTTTGCTGAATCAGGCTCACAATGAAATGAAGATTTCTTATTCCATTTCTTCCCTGTTTTGTCAGAGACGTCTGAAAGAAGGTATTCTATGAGAAACACAGTTCAATGGAAAACTAATTAACATTTATACTTGCTAATATTTCTTTCAGGTTTCTGAACAACAAAATCCTATGATTTGTGAATACTTGTAAGCAAATCAAAATATTTCTTCTCTGGAACACAGAGTATAGAATAACTTTTGATTTTTTAATATTTTGGAAACTGATTGAAATGTTATTTAAACTTTGATTTCTTTCATTTCTATCACAGTACATAGGGGTTGATGTTCAATTGCCAGTCAGATTCACCATTAAACTGCTTGTTGATCAGGAAGTAGGTTTGCTGTGTTACTTTGTCTTCTTTTTGAGTGAAAAAAATACTCAGTTATCTATGTAGGAAAGGATATAATTTGTCTGTGTAGTTGTAGTTTCCCTAAAGAGTTTCAAAGATTGGGTCACTCTGGTGCAGTTCCAACCCAAACGGCCAAACTCCAAGGGGTTTTATTGGTAGCTTCCCTTTTCTTCTACTCTAACATGGGGAACGAAATACTGAAGAATTCTGCATATCTTAAGAGCTGGCACTGAAACTCAGTTTTCTGAGATTAAAAAATGAAGACTGAAGTTTTTAATGAGAGCTCTAGGAGTGTACTGCAAGAGTATACTGCAAGATTCATGCAGGCAGAGATTGAAGTGGCTGAAGAGACAACATCTGATCCTGGCGCATGTTCCTGGGTTGACCTCGGACGTGCCTCATCATCCTGGTCGCACCTGGTGGTCTGGACTCTGGGATGACCCACTGTCCTCCCTCTGTGCCCATTACTGGTGTTTGAAAGAAGCCATCCATCTCAGTCACATCAGGCCACGGTTCTCTAACAGACCTTGCTGCAGAGGAGGTCATGGTCATTTCAGTGTCCATAAAGCGAAGTGCAAAATGTGCCATTAAGACCAAGGAAACACCCTTCTTTTCTCTGTCCACACCCTCTTTTTTATTTCTCTGCTTCTGCATTACTGAGGCATTTGCCTGTGTCTGACCTTTTCCTTTCCATGCCACTGGCTTTCAATACACATCAAAGAAACAGTATCAGGAGTATCATGCCATTGGTTTTGCTGAGGACAGACCCTCCCCTCTTACCTTTCTCTGTCAGTCACCTGATTTTTATGCCTATTACTGCCCATGCTCCTCAGATCCACAAGTAATGTGACAGCAGCAACTGGAGGTAATACACTTACTTAAGCTCCTTCTGAAAACTTGAGAAAGCAAAGTATTTATAACTTTCTTTGCTCAGCTTTCAGGCACTTGCTGTAAAATGAATAGCTGATGTCAGAGCTAAAAATAACTGCACTTTTTTAAATGGTCATGTCCCATCTTGACATTATTCATTTCTACGGTGTATTACATTTTGTCTGAGAGATAACCACCTTTATTAAGATACAATGTCACTAAGGTGGTGTCACTTTTTACTCTTTTTTTTTTCTCTTGTATCTCCCTGCCACCATACAGAGTTTTCATTACTCTCTAACCCAACAAGTGTATATATATATACACACAAATGTGTGTGTATAAATATATATAAAGTTGCAATAAGAAACACAGTTGTCATATTGTCAAACATTGCCCCTAGTTAAAAAAATAAAATGAAACCTTCACAAATTTCTCCAGTGTCACCCTCAGTAATAACTTAAAATGAATGTGATTTCATAGCCTTCATGGAGACATGTGAGAGGTGAGGAGCTTGTTCCCCTGCTTGCATGAGCTCAGACACGGGCATGGGTGGCAGTATTAAAATGAGCGAACAATGCTCCCAGCTGAAAGAAAATGTGAGGGGAGGGAGGACAGGACTATACAAAATGGAAGGTGAGCTGCCTCCCTTTCTGTACTGCCACTTGTACTAAGGAAGATAAGGAAAGTGCGAAGAGGAAGATCAAAACAAATAGAGCCAGTCCTGAGAAGTTCTCAGAATCTTAACTTCCACTGAAATCAGTATGAGCTATGTATCACCCCACTTTAACAGAACTGGGATTTATCTTCTCCCAGGTCAGAACAGGGAGAAGCTCCTTCCAACATTAATTTCTGGGTCTGTTCCTCATGTGGTGGGAGTCCAGTCTGGCCACTATGACTGATTCCAGCCTAAGCCATGTAGGCAGGAGTGGGGTATCACTAGTGGCAGGATCTATCCCAGAAGTTACAACTGAGTCACCCTCTTTCTTTACTAGTATTTTGTTTTCACAAATGTTGCAGCATATCAGTGCCCTCTAATTCACACTTACATCTTTTGCTTCCTAGACTGATAATTAGATATTGGCATGACCATCTTTGTATTAGTTTTCTCTCACCAATACAACGTAAAACTGTAGAGGAGACAGTGCCTTAGATCACAAATACCTGTAGAAATAATAGAACTACAGAACAGTCTAAGATGTTTTGATTTACTTTTATTTCTCCAGATAAGCTTAGAAAATACTAATACAAATTTTCTCATCTTCAGGATAGCAATAACATCCATTCTGGAGGACCTTCCTTTTTATTTCCAGATTCAATTACCTGGTTCACTGACTTGTGAAATATGTATGTCTAAATTTTGCTTTTTGATTTTGACCTATCTTCATTTGTATTAAATGATAAATATAAAACAATCAGAATGTAATAAAAAAGTTTCCAAATGAAAAAAAACCAAACCAAACCAAAACAAAAAACTTTTAGATAATGATGGAACAGTATAAAGAAATTAAACACGGAACAGGTGAAGTTTTTTCCTATTATCTTTGGTGAATATTTTTTTTTCCTAAATTGATATAAATGCTCCTAACCATAGAATTACCCAGTCTTTAAAAAAAAAAAAGATAATCTGTCAACATATTTGTGTTCTATTTTGGTACTTCTATTGACTATTCCTACAGTATATTAGCACTATTAACATATTCATTAAGTGATCTAAGATTTGTCGTAAGTGATTCTCTCTCATTCTCTGCATTTATTTGCTTAAGATATTTTTTTTTTCATAAATAGATGCATACAGGTATATCCTCCAAAACACAGATAAATAGATTCTATAGGTTTAGAGAAAAATAAGCAAATGTTCTTTGGATAGCACCTCAAAATTTTTTATGATTTTCTCTTCTTGTATTTACTCAGGCCACTGTCATTGAAAGTAGCCCCTAAAGGACTTGTCTCTTTGAAGAAACACCACTTCATGCTCATGAACTTTATCCTTCTTGGACTCAGTATTGACCTAATATTCAGCTTGATGCTCTTCATCCAGGAACAAATCTTACCTGAGCAATCAATCATTTTGGCAGTAAAATACACTGAAGAGGTCATTCCTACACTGTTCACACCAGAATCCATGCAATATCACCAGTTTCTTCAATTGGCAAACAAAGATGTTGGCAGGGCTAGTGTGAGAACAGATGCTTTTGAGAGTTCTTGAGCAAAGATTGTAGTGACAGAGATAGAACTACCCATCATTACTTGTGAATGTATTTCTGTGTGGACAATTTCAACCTTCTAGCGTCCATGACTGGAAATTCAACAGCTCTCCCAAATGGGACCACATTATCACTGAGAATATAATGTTGAACACTGTAAAAAATTATCAGAATTAAGCAAAAGGAAGCTAACCCTCCATCCACTGGCAGTGGGTCGCCATCCTAGAGTGCCCATAAGCCCATTATCACAGTACCGTCTGGCCAGTTTGTGACGAGGTTTGGGTACTAGCCTAAATATCCTGTCACCAAACCCCTTTTGTGTTCCAAATAATATGTAAGCTTCTTGCTTCTTGCTGATTTTACAGTGAATTTGCACAATTGGAAAAAGGCACATTATGTCATTAAATTTGCTGTTCTGCCCTACTTTTAGGCCTGCTCTTCAGTGTAGCCATTAGGCTGAAACTCACTGTTCACACTTGCCTGCTGTGTAACTAAGTATCCCAATTTTACCCAAAATCAAAATCATTCCAGCAGCCAAAAACTGAATAGCATCTGGGCTTGGAGCTATTCCAGGAGTCGTCTTTATGATTTATTATACCACAGTGCCTTCTTACTGCCACAGCTCAGGAATGAAATGAATGAAGCAGCTGGACCAGTGACAAGTACGAAAAACCTTATCCTATCATCCCTGCCCTTTTTAGAGCAAGGGATAGGTAAGTAAAGAGTATGTAAGTAAGCATACCTGCACTGCTATGGAAGCATGAGTGAGGGCAGAATGCCTGACCATTGGTGGGATAACCTCGTCTCTTTTTCTCTTAGGAAATTTTTACCTTCACTTTTATTCTTTTATTTCTTTGTCCTTAATTGTTTAAATGAAATTTGGCTGTAAAATCAATTTAGCCAAGCCTATGTACTCATATGTCTACAGAATTCTGTTGAGCAATGCAGTAATCGTGGTAGAACTTAAAGAAATTTGGAGATGAGTTTCCTGGCATATAGAGCCAGCTAATTTTAGTGAAAGTGCTGTTATTGGAAGGACTCATCATAACTGTGCCCTTTTGCTTATATTTCTCTATGAAACACACTGAAAGAAAAGAAGAGGAAGGAGGAAGGGGGTGGGGAGAGAGAAGAAAAGAGAAAAAGGAAAAAGAAAAAAAAAGGGCTAAAGGAAAGATACTACATGATTCAGCTCTAGAAGTTTTAAGGTGAACTTTGGTTGTATTTAGGAAAATCCAAAGATACTACTGGCGCTAAAAGTCTACAAGCTACAGATCACAAACTGGAAAGACAGAATGGAGGAAGCTCATGTGCAAGATACAAAGTGAACTATTAGTATCCTCCAGTATTGTACAGCCTTTCTTATATTTAGGCATATATGGGTAAATTGAGATGTTCCCTTTAATAAATATTTATTAAGAAGTAATGGATAGATATAATTATAGTCTCAGTTTTCTAACAATGATACCCTTTGCCTGTTAGATCTCCTTTCCATCAGTGAGTAAATGTGTTAGATCTTGCAGAATAATTTAGCTTTTAACATGAAGAAAAATTTCACAGTTTGGCTTTAAAGAGGCACTAGACCCTAAAGTCTGATTCCAAGATGTCCAAACATACATAAAATTAATTCACAAAGTAATAAATTATACATAAGTTTAAGTGTAGGCTTAATTCTTTTTCTAAATGCACATGAATAAGATTCCATTCTGTGAAATATTTTACTGGAATTTCTGGATTATAATATTGGTAGTGACATGGAAAACAATAGGTAGCCACTTGATGCAAGAAAGATATAAAAATCTGGCCCATTCTATTTTCCTTCAACTCAACTGCTAGAAACATCGTTCTTTTGTTCCTTAAACTCTAAAGAGGGCAGTTTTCCTGACTGTGATAGTCTTGCTTACCATCACATTCTATTTCTATAAATTAATCTCACACTTAAAGCTATGCTAAAAATTTCTTTTCAGTTTTGGTATTCACTGTTTTATTCTGACTTGCAAGATATCTTCTCAGATTGTTCATGCCTGCTGAAGACTGATTCAACCTAAAATATAGAATAGTGCTTAATTTATCTGGTCAGTAGAGATATCTAGCAGATGATGTCTGAGGTTGTCGCCTAACTCTAAAATGGTACTTAAACATTTTTATGTAAATTATGCATTATTATTAGCATCATTCTGCCTTGTTTTTCTGCTGGAGATAGAATGTCAAAACCAAATATAAGCCAGAAATACTTCCCTGTGGATGTAAACACATATTGGGAATGAGCTGGGAAACTGCAGGAAACAAATCAAAGGGAAATAAATCACAGCAACTTCTTAGCCTTCCAGTGTAACATCCTTTGTTGTAACAAGACAGAAGAACATGCTTGGTTTAACTCACGGTCATAAGTGTCTGCATAGGGCGTAAAAGTAGGGCTGGTCTTACAGCAAAAGGCACCTTGATTTTATAAAGGAACACAAATATGGTTTGGTGAATTGAACACACTGACCAGATATTTTCTTATTGAAAATATCTTTCATTTTTTTTGTACACTGCAACCTTCTTTGTCAGGAGCTTTCCATGGAAATGCAATATACTGTGGATTCTACTTTCTGCTTTATCAATCCCAAATGCTTTTAATATGTGAAACCTGTTCTATTTTCAACTGTTGGACAAAAATACATCATACTCAGCAAAAGAAATTTAAAACTCATTAGATTTTTCAACCACTCTATTGGCTGATATATTTTCCCCCTTTGTTTCTCCAGGGAAACTGTTCTGATTTTTCAGTGCTCAGCTTACACATTAGTCCATTCCCAACACAGGTTTTTATTTTCAAATGGAACATAATGTGGAGATCCACTAGCTAGATCCTAAGGTCCCAGAGCTGTGCTATGATAAAGCTGCACCTCAGCAAATGAAAAAAACCCTGTTAGGCCAACTGCCTACATGCTTGTTTCTAGTGTACTGCTTCTGATATTGGAGCCTGGAAGTTAGGCATTGCTGTGACCAGTACTGGTAAGCTAATGCCCTTCTTTGGATCAAGTCTGTATCTGCCTAGTAAATATTCTGAAAATTAGACACTCATATAATGGAGCCGAGATGTTTGACACCACATCACGTCATGCTTTATATGGAAATTATGGAAACTAAAAGCTGGAGGTCTCAAGGGAGCTTTACAAAGTAGGATGGCCAATTCAATGAGCTATGATTTTCTGTGGAGTCTGACCTGTTCTTTTATTGGAATAAGATGTGGGTCACAAAGATTTTGCAAAGTATGTTTAATTCTTGCTAGAGGCATTGCTGAGCTTATCAATAAATAAAAGATATGACAACTTTACTACCTGGGTGTCCTTAGAAAATCTCATGGAGAAATTAACTCTACTCTCTTGCAAGTAATTTGACACAGTTCTAGTTTGCACACATCATAAAGAAAAAGCAAAGATACTTCCTAGCTATGACATCTGATATGCTATATCATATAAGACTTGCCTTAGCAAATTATTCAAGGGATATTAATTTTAAACACCTTTTCCACTGAATGTCCAAATAAATTTAATATAATCAAGGTGATTAATTCACTTTCAACAATAGCCATAAATGAATTCAAAGGCACTTCTATCAATTCAGATAAAACGAGTAGAAGGCCAGAAGAAATGTTGTTAGTAATACTGAATTACCATCTTGGAATCAGCAGAAAAATATAGGATAGAATATACATTTACTGTTTTTCACATTGTCATTACATAGCTTATGAGTGTCTTGAATTGAGAAAACTTTTCAGTTAGGTAATTCCGGAATCGATCTTTAAAAATAAACATTATCAGCTGCTACTGGCTCAGTTTCTAAGCCATTTCAATGTTTTAATAGAACCCATGGCTGTATCACAATACAGAGCACTGGAAAAGATGCTTAATTATGAAGTGTTCTGAGTTGCTATTGACTACAATTTTCACTTCAATACTTCAGATTTTTAGAATGTCATTTTTGTTCTTAACATATGTGATCATTGTTAGTTACTGCGTCGACACCATTTGATGATGGTTTCAGGATTTTATGACCCTCTGTGTTCCTCTCAGTGTCTCAAATTTGTCACTCAAGTCACTGAGCACTGCTCTACCCCTAGGATAGAAGATAATTCTAGGGCCTAGACCCATTAAGAAGCTCTTCAAGAAACCTTTACTCACAAACTCTAAGGGATAGATACAACCAAGAAAACACCCAACAGAGGTACTGCACAATGCTAAGAATATTAGGTAAAGACTTCTGAGTGAAAAGCCATAGCAGTGACAGTCCATGCTCCTTACCCAGCGCATGAGTCTAGTACATGTGCCAGTGCTGTCACCCATAGTGAAAAGCTAAGGCTGTGTCAACAACGCTCCTCTGCTTCACTCACACAGGTGTAGGAAGCCTTAGGTCAGAAACACTACACTTTGCACTCAGCTTCCTGATGGTAGAGTCTGAATATTTATGTGTTCTGGCTGTGATTCTGAGGTAGTTTTGAAGGGAAAAAAACCATACATCTTCAAGATTCAGAGCATTTTGTTATTACAAGAGACAAACAGATGAAAACAAAAGTTAAAAAACTATGATTTTTTTTGACACTGTGTGGCAAAATTTGAAATAGGTAGTAATATATAAGCAAGCACCAACAATCAATGAGCAATTGTTGCAGGGGGGAGTGGGCTGCATTAGAAACAGTGGTATTGTTTCTATTTACATTTAAGTCGTGTAAAGAAAGCTTACCACAACAAGATGGTGGTCCATAACTGTGGACAGTAAACAAAGGATTCATTTTAACTAGCCTTATTTTAATATCAGACATCCAGGATAAGCAAGTCATACAGGTTACAAGGTAGAGGATGAGTTGTGCCGTCATAAAATGAGTTTTCTCTGACTGCCGTAACTATCAGACTAAAGTGATAATAAGGTAATCAGTATTGCAATAATTGATGCTATTGCTATTAATAGCAATAGAAGCATAGTATCAAAGACCAAGCTATCTACTAATTTGGTGGAATGCATGAGATGCTTTTACATTGCTAAGAAACAAAAGAGAGAGAAAGAGCCTAAATGTCTTTTTAAGTCAGCCACCTGCTCTTCACGATTATAGTTTCTATCTGGATTTAACTTTATCCATTCACTCTGCTTTTCTAGATACCTTCATGTGTAGAGATACTGCAGCTTCTCCACACCTATGGCAGGAAAAGAACATGGGGTTCCAACCTCCAACATCTTTCTTACCTTCTACCAGATATCATTCAAGAATTGCACAGGTATCCTTCAAGAATTCTATTATTATTGGGAAAGCAGAACCTTTCTGAGAAGCTGCTGGCCACAATAAATGGCTTTATTCCCTTTAGTAAGTGCAGTGAGTTTTTAAAGCTAATTCAAGTTCTGCTTAAGGTCATATTATCAGTCTTTCCCACAAGGGGGTAAGATAGTAAGCTCTTTTTGTCTATAATAGCAGATGTTTATCTAATTCTTGATATGTGGTGTAGGACGCTCCCCAGAATCTTCTTTTAACATAGAACAAAAGCAAAGTAAGAATCAAGACAAAATAAAATGTTTTCTTGGCTTACCAAAGTCTGTTATTTCCTGTTCTGAAAAACACACATATGGCAGAATGAGTTATAGACAGCCTTATTTCAAATTTTGTACACTCCTGTCCAGCCACGCCAAATACCTACAGCTCACTTTTTTTTTTCTGTGTACATAAGCTGTTGACACAAAAATATACTTTGCATAAAGTCAGGGAAACAAACATGAACATATACTCTTCTATTGTTTAAACTTCAATTATTTGTTTTGGTTGTCATTGTTTTATATAGACCGTTCAAACAGGTTTTAGAGAAGGGTTTGTTTGCCCCAAGCATTTAAAGGTAAATGAAGAAACACAAGAGGAAGAAGGTATTTTGGTAGGCAAGATTTAGTTCAGCACATGTGGATCTTTTTCATATATATTGAATTCATTGGTTATTTGTTCGTTTTTTTTCCCTGCAAATATTATTGCTATGCTTTACATCACCTATCATTTTCAGCATGTTCAACGTTCCCCTATTGCACCCCAGAGTGCTCCCTGGCCAGCTGATCTCCGACAGTCCAAAGTGCTTATGAGTATATTCACCAAACACTGTCTCATGCTCTGCAAAGAGGGAGCAACGTTTCTTGTTTAAGGAGCCTTAAAATGAAGTTCTTTCTATTACTGATCATGAAGTATGAAGGCCAAGCAAGCTGTCACTTACCATTTCCCTTAAAGTATCCTTAATAATTTCTTTGTGGGCTGCATAGTGAAACTGTTCTGCTCTCACACTTGATTCGACTGAGATCAATTTTTTAAGAAGTAAAAACTAACCATTAAACAAAAAGAAAAAGGGAACTGAGACACAGTTACAACATGCCCACTATACAAAAAACATGGGAATTAGCAATTCAGTAGAAGAATCTGGCTTTCTTTAAGGCTGTTAAAAAAAAATGGCACTGGCTTCAGTGACAGCAGGTTCAAGACATGTCTGAGGTAAGACTCCAAGTTAAAATGTGATGCTAAAAGAAGCTGATCATCTCTTACAGGAAGATGAGCTCTTTCCCCTTCTGCAGGAGGTGGTTGAGTTTTGTTTCTCACAGAGGCACTTTGCACTCCCACAGGAGGGGGAGCTAATTTAGGATTACTAGAAACCAGAAATGCTAAATCCTTACAGATTTGGTGTTATGTCACTATGTTATACCTTTTGATCGATATACAAAATGAAACCTCTTTGGTTTTTAAATAAGTATTTTCTCCAGTACATGTTTTTGCAGTGAAAAGCACACTATTCACTGACACAGTAAGTCTGACAGCTGGGCAATTAGGTTGTGAATTTTGCTTTTAATATCTACAATCCAAATTGGCAGTTTAACTCAAATATAAGTAAGAAGAATTCCATTTAATGTTTTGAGTCTTCGTAATAGGTCATCTACTGAATATGTTGCTATAATAGAAAGAAGTTTCTTAATTTATCTTTGAAGAGCTAAAAACCGCTAATAGAGTCTTTACCTTTCTATTATAACTCACGTGTATGCAGAAGGTTTTATCTTCGTAAGTCTTAGAGAAAAATAATCTTACCTAACAAAAAAGGGAGAATGAAATCTCATGCAGACAATAAAACAGAAGTCTTTTCTTTGTTTTGATTGACATTCTTCCTGTAACTCCTTATACCTGTCTACTAGAATGACTGAATTCTCTGGGACCATTAGCTTCCCTCCACAACCCCCAGGGTTGTTCTGGGCTGTACAAACACAGCACCTTATTTCCTGTAGGGGAATAGACAGGGATCGGCGACCGGAAGATCACGGGCTGTGACGGAAAGATAGACTCCTCCCCATAGGAGTGGCAGGAACAGGAAGCGCAAGAGCTATATAAGCGTGTGACGCAGCTAAATAGACGGACATTTTGTATCCATCATATTGATGTCTGTGCATCGCTGTCCCCAGGGTGGGTAGAGCCCTGTGTCCCGGAGATATGCGGCCCAAGATAAGTTCTCCCGTAGAAGCGTACAGCTACAATTTCCCAGTGCAGCAATCACTGCTTAGAATGTGTTTCCTCTAAGTGTCCTGCTTTTGGCTTGATGTTTTTATGCCATGTCAAATCGAACTACTTAACACGGAACTGAGGCAATGAACTGTTTTTGTTCCCAGGAAACAGTAAATGATCAAGTGTCTTCTGTTTTCTAGGACTGGTTGAAGTTTTTCATGAGCCTTCTCTGGTTTTCTTGGGTTTGGCTTGGTGTTTTGTTCCTCCACACAAAAGCTGGCTTTCTAACAATTGCTTTTGCTGGTGTGGATAACTGTCTTCTCTACATGGAAAATGTTGGCATTATCCTGAAATCTTAAATCTGCAGATATTCTCTAGTGCTCATTTACTTACTTTATGAGAACAACACAGACCATATTGCCATCTTTTCTCTGCACTGACTCATTATTTTTCATGACACACTGCAGCTTTTGAAATTATTGCCTCCTTTAATGGAGAGGGTGCCATGGTATAGTACAGAAAATATACTCATGGAAAACCAGGACTATAGGAGAGAATTGAGCAAGAAGATAGATAAACTATAGCTCCCAGTGGAATACTATAATGACACATAAAAATCCAAATACTTGCTGAGCTGCTTGAAATCTTTGCACCAAAACCAACCTATTCTTTTTTGTTTGATTCGACAAAGCAAGAAAAATATTTTCCAACCTACTCGTTATTGATATGATTTAATAAGCATCAGAACTCCTTGACACATTGTTGGCAAACGACTACATTCTGATTAGTGTTAGTTACCAAGGGATATGCAAACATTCTCATTTTTTCATGGTGCTTATGTAATTAACACTTCCACAGTATATGGCCAGACAACCTATCTTTCTCTAAAGGGTCAATGGGAAAAAAATGGAACCTTACTTAATTTTTTATACATATCTGTGCTTTTGTATACACCCCAGGCTCAAAGTGCTGTGGCAGTTCTTTAAATGCATATAAAAAAAAGAAATAAAATCACAAAGAGAAAATAGATATAGTCAGCCTCACAAAATTCTTTCTTACACAGTAATATCAAAAAAGGCTAAGAAAATGAAACTTCCTGTCTGCAGAGCCAAAAATATTGTGTTAAAAACACATTAATACAAATCCTTCATGTTTGTAGCACTTTTTAGATTAATTAAATTTGTATTATAATTAAATTATTCCAATATGATGGTTACTAGTGGTTTGGTTTTTTTCTTGGTATAGTAGTGAAAGGTTTTTTTACTGAAATATAACTATTTTAGAATAAGACAAAAGAAAAAGCTAAGTATAACTTGAAATACACTTTCAAGATTACCCATTAAATGGTTTACAACAGCAATGGAGCCAACAGCAATTTAACGTTCAGCTGAGTCACCTGAATTAAAGAATACTGAAATAGTGGAGTTCTATCATACACTTCTTATTGCTGTTCACCATTTTACTGAACACCCACTGGAAGCATTGAGACTCTGTAGAGACAGAAATTTTTCTAAAGGATACAGTTATATAACAGGGACCATAAAGTGACTGTTCTCTGGTACAGTGCCATTTGTGGCTAGATATTTTGTGCAGCATTTTGTTTAGTGATGCCCTAGTTTAAATTAGGGCCTTAGATTATTACATGCCCTTCTAACAGGAATATGAAGGGGTCACTTTCCAAAGTAAGTACTTCCCTATTGACATGTTAGAAGAGAAATGTTACTTCCAAACCATGAATATTCCTCTATAAATAAAGTAGATTAAGGATTTAAAAATGTTTTCATCTGAATTTCATATTTGAAAGCAGATTGGGATGGTTAGGCTGAGCTGTCCTACTCCACAGATAATAGGCAAATCAAATTCTGTGGAAGAACACAGGTGTTGTCCTACTTCTAGCAAGTATTAGATGTTTCTAATCCAGTACGCATCTTTAAAAATAGAGTCAGTAACAGCTAATACATTTGCAGAACTAAAAATAAAAATGCTTTCAAATATTAGGAATAAGTCATTTTGAGTGTGCTGTTGTATTACCTCCATCTTTTCTGAGACAGTTAAAATTAATCTTATTACTGTGGTGATTTCACAGGCAATCTAGATTAATGTTTGCAATTATTAGACACTGGCATCTGGGAATTGCTGGTTTAGGAGTGCAAACACTTATTTAGATAACCTATACATTTATATTTCTTATTAAGTACCTTTCACAAAAATCAATATGGCAATTAAGGCAGATGATAGTGTAATCTTTAGTAATTAGCAATGGATCTTCAGCTGCAAGAAAAATATTAATAGGCTTTCCTTTTTATTACAGGTCTAGTTGGACAAGCCCTGTGGCAGGTATATGAAAGCTCTAGGCAAAATTCAAGGATAATTTTTATTACATCCATTTGAAAGGAAAAGAAAGAAACAATTTGTAACTCTCAATATATCCAAATACTAGCAAAAGACCTTCTTCACTAGCTTGGTAACTCATGCACAGCAAATTGGTTTCCTCTGCTCCAACAGAAACCATCCACGTACATTTGTTTGAATTTCAATCTTTTAAAAAGGTTTGTTTTGTTTATTTGCCTTACAATGTTCCATGAAGAGCAGTGCAGAAGGCATATTGAACCCCTCCAAAAAAAGAACATATTTAAAAAAAAAAAGTCAAAAGAGAACACAAATGAAACTGTTTTTCGTATTCCAAAGCAGGAAAATATTAACTGATTACAACTTGTAAACCTAACTAGAGCTCAAGCATCTCTACTTATTATTTCTATAGGACCTTTACACCTATATATATTATTCATTAACTCTTACACAAAGAGACCAGAAGGGTTTGGATTGTTTAAATTATTTGGAAGAAAGCTGAAAGAGGAATGATTCCTAAGTATCTCCTGAAGTGAGTACCAGGGAAGGAAGGGAAATACTGAATTGTATAGACAGTCACCAAAAAGATACATAACCATGAATAAGAGTGAATGAAATTTAGAACTGGATTATTAGTCATTAGACTATTTGGTTCTCAAGTCAAAAAGAGGGGCAAATTTCTTCCCTCTCCCTCCAAACAGCAGCAAAAAAACCCCCCCAACCCAATAACTCAAACCCTTCCTGCCCTTAATTTGAGGTTAGTAATTTTATGAAAAAGTCTGTGTCGTTCATGCAAAAAATGAGACTGAAATCAGCAAGCTAAAATAAGGAACAAAATTTGTAGCTTTTGAGGAGTTCAAATACAGTGTTTGCATCAGGGCAATGTCAAAAGACCAGCACAGACATTACCAAAATATCTTTGGCTGGGGAATAGTTTGGGAAGTTATTGTATACTGGTAAGATGTTATACCTATGAAAAGTGGTTACTGTGTGCAGTTACAGGTGACTGAAGATTACCACCCCTGCAGCTGTTGAGCTGTACCACTGCAAAGCCCCCTATAGCTCATGCCCTCTTACAAGAGAATAAATAAGGTGATGACCACTGTATCAAAAAAGAATTTTGTCACAAGCAGTGTAGAAAGATGGAACTGCTTTCTGTGTTTAATGAATAACCAGAGCTGAGAAGGAGCACATCCCTTGGCTGAGTCTGTTCAGATCTGATCTGATAGATTGCCATACTATAGAGGTAAAACTGGGGAACCGTAAGTGGATCTCTTCTGTAAATACAATAACATTTTTATCACTGTAGGAACTCCACATTAATAATCATGGGACTTCTAGGGCTCTCCCATTAATATATATGGAAATTAAAGAAAACAATCTGTTGTTGCTGAGATGCTGTATCAGCAGCAGTGGCAGACCAGTTCAAATGCTGTTGCTGTGCCTGACAACGTACAGAATAGCTCTGAAGCTTCTGTGACTTTCACACACCACAGCTGCACTGCTCAGATCTAGCTTACTATTCTTTTTGCTGCCAGCTGTAATGGTCTTCCTCTTGGGGAATACATATCTGTGACTTGCACATTGATGCACAGCTATGTACTGATCTTTCTTTCTTTAGCTCTCCTAGTAACACAGATCACTTCCATTTGGATTTAAGGTCACTTCTTCAAATATTGAAAAACTAGAATCTGTACATGCTGTAATGATGCCTGTTTTAAAACCATCACCCAGGGTGCTAATCATTAGTATAGATATGCAGCAACAGAAGTCATGAAATATTTGCATGTCCTGTGGTTTCCAGGTCTCTATTCAAGGAGAGAGTAATGTTGATCATATGATACCTGAGTACTCAAGAACTGATGTTTTCTGTTAAGTAAATATTTCAGCTTTCTTCTTCCATTTAAACAACCCCACAAAGTGCATAATCCACCTCAAAATTAAAAAGAAAAAAAAAAACAAACCCCAAGATTACTGCTAAAAATGGTGTTTTCAACAACTTCAATTATATGCAGCTCTTCTGAGTTCTGTCACTGCAGATAAGAGTTTGTTTACTGCTGTGTGTGATGTCACACTAAAGTGTGAAAAAATATTTTTTTGCCCGTCTGTAAAAATGAAATGTACACTTTTTATTCTCACCCTGATTAGGACAAAATGAGGAAATGACTACAACAAAATAATCCAGTAGTAGTACATTTTTCAAAAACTTTTTTTTTTTAATCAAAAAAGATTTCTTACAAAATAAGTCCAGAAAAGAAGCCAATGCAAGTATATTTACTCATGTGGGCAACTACCTTATGCTGTTTTTAATTTCCCTGAAACCATTACACTTCTACTCCAAAATACCTCCCTTAACTTTGATTCCCACCTCCTTGGGCTGCGTTCATGGCTGGAAGGTGAGGACCAGACACTTGTATGGTATATAACCCCAGGGAAGAGGCACCATGCCATCTGCAGGAAATTAAATTAATTGCCCAGGATTAACGTACTTACATAGTAAATCCTGTGACATGTCCCTATCTCAGCTGAATTTAGAGATGTTTGTCAAAAGCTAAAAGCATGTTTAAGTTGGGTCTTTTTTGCGGTTTAACCCCAGCCAGCAACTAAGCACCACACAGCCACTCACTCACTCCCATCTTGGTGGAATGGGGGACAGAATCAGAAGAGTAAAGGTGAGACAACTCATGGCTTGCAATAAAGACAGTTTAATAGGGAAAGCAAAAGCCGCACATGCACATACAGAGCAAAACAAATAATTCATTCACTACATCCCATCAGCAGGCAGTGGTTCAGCTGTCTCCAGAAAAGCAGGGTTCCATCAAGCGTAACAAACAGTTACTTGGGAAGACAAAACAACATCACTCTGAATGTATGCCTTTCATTCTTCTTCCCAAAGCTTTATACGCTCAGCATGACATCATATGCTATGGAATATCCCCCTGGTCAGTTGGGGTCAGCTGTCCCAGCTGTGGCTCCTCCCAACTTCTTGTGCACTCCCAGCCTGCTTGCGTGTGGGGTGGGGTGAGGAGCAGAAAAGGCCTTGGCTTGTTTTAGGCACTACTTAGCAACAACTAAAACTTTAATATGTTATCAACATTGATTTCAGCACAAACCAAAACACAGCCCCATACTAGCTACTCTGAAGACAATTAACTCTATCCCAGCCAAAACCAGCAGAAAAGAGGGAGTAAGATTATCTCAGGATCCTATTTGATCAGAGAGCTTTAATTTATTAACTGATATAACATGCAATGATCTTCATTAATACAAATATTTTCTAAGAAGAAATACTTAAAATATTGACTTTTTTTTTTCAATAGTTTAGCACTAGTGTGGGTAAGAGTAGAATTAGGTCAACTGCAGTACATTTGTGGCTAAACTACACCCTGAAAATTAGCTTTTCAAATAAAATACAAATGATTTTGCAATTAAAAAGAAATAGAAAGAATGCAATGCAAGTCATATTAATGTCTTACTGCAGACTATGTTTTAAACATAGGAGAAAACATGTTACCATAAAACTCTTATCTGTCAGCTTAGAGCAAAGATATCTTACCAACTCTTGTAGAGTTTACCTAATGCTGCATAATTACAAAACGAGCAGTGTCATCCAGCCTGTTTCATCAGAGAAATGGAACACAACCTAAACCTATCAGCTGAAATCATGTCTTGAGCATTTACTCTTTCCACCGCAACAGTGAGTCAGACAGAGTTTTATTAGCAGTAAAAGTAGCTACAGCAGGAATGGTAAATCTTCCTTGATCTTACACAGATCAAACAGAATATGTTTATGCATGTATATATTTATTTAGGTAGTCACTGTTGATGACTGCTTCTCCAAGTGAACCTTTTTCTGGGTGTGAACATGGGAGAGACAAGCCTTCATTATTGTGATTTATTTGTGGAAAATGTAATGTGGAAACACTTGTTTATATCACCATAGCTGCTCTTCCTTACTGTACCATCAAAAATGTCTTCCAGTTAGACTTGTCTTTCAGGTAGTGTGATAGACCTGAATGTCACTTCAATTACAATGTGTTTTTGCAATGCAATTTTTTAAAATTCACCAGAAGAATGTGTTTTGTTACACACTGTCAGAAAATTGTATGTACGCTGCATGTTTGGCATTTTGTTGCATAACACACAGTCATATTGAAGCATCATCAGCTGACAGACTTCAAATACCACACCCATTTATTAAAGTAGCAAATATATACACAAGGCTCTACCTAAAATAAATTCAGATGTGACTTTCTCATCCCTAAATGAGTGCTGAACTTGTATGTTGAGAACCAAGCAGTTAGTTCATCAATAGTTTAAACTGCTGTCTCGTTTGAGGAGTCAATCTCACCTCTCTGGGTAAAGTAGTGAACCCCAACAGAAATTCAGATTCAGATCAGTGCAATATGAATGGGGTTTGAATAAAAATAATTGTCAACTGACAAGATTAGAGACTGACTTCTTTCTGCAAATCATCCTTTTAAAGGCAAGAGACAGACCTCTATATAGCTATAGTTATATAAATCATTAGATCGGTCATTATGGAATAACTGCAAGATATGTTTGGCAAAACTGAGCAAAATAGTGCATAAGTAACTGAATAGATGGAAGGACAGGGGAGTGTAAAATTATGTGTCACAGAAATTTTAGCGAAAGGCTAAATTATGCAGGCCTTTACATAGTAACATAACTCAATTATGCCTAACACATTCACTGGTTATTAAATACGAAAACATCATCATCTTGTTTTTCCTCTCATTTCCAAGCTGTTAATGAATCTGATCTACACAACTTTCTAAAGATGGTGACAGCAGGCTATGAAAGTGCCCTTTATTCCACAGACTTTACTCGTCTCTGAAAGTTCTCAGTTTTCTGATTTTCCATCTCACCTGCATACACTGACAGATACTAATATTCTGTCATCAGCTATTTGTTTTGACTTGGCCTCTCAAGCTTCTCATTGTTTGATTTCAAGGACTAAACAATAAGATCAGAGAGCTGAAATGTATGAAAATAAAGCACTTGTAAAGAGTGCTGTTCCAAACATTATTCTTTCCACTAAATATAATTACCTCCGGCTGAGTGGGTAAAATCACTAGGTACAGGCTGTGCTTGCAGATAAGCCATTTCTGACTATTCTGAAACACAGACTTAGTTCAATAGGAGCTGGAGAGAGTTTTGGCACTTTGACATTTTGATAGTTATAAGCAGCTTTCTTTGCAGACAATAAGGTACTTTGGCTCTAATGAGACACATGTGATGTATTGGTCATAATCTCAGTCTTCTGAATTGGTGAAACTAAAAGAATACCATGACCACCAGAAGTCAGCTGTCCTAAATGAGATGGTAGAAAGCCTGTGGCAACTTGGCTGAACCTAGAGGCAGGTCTGTAATGCGCTGAGTAAGATCTTGTAATAACCAGAATTACAGCCAAATTGCTTAGATGGGAGAGAATAAAGGAACTTCCACTCACTGCATGTTTTCCTGTCTTTAAATGTTAGGGGTCATTCCTGAACATACAACAGAGGATGTAGGGATGTGGCTGGAGGGGTGAGCTTATACCATTCAACTCCAGAAAATTCCATTTATTAAACTCATTAGTGAGTAGGACCATTATGTAACAGTTCACTGTTAATCAATATCATTTTGTGAAATTATTCAAGCAGTTTGGCCCAGCTAAGAAAACCTAAAGGAAATAAAAAGGATCCAAAACCTACCTAATGCCTTAAGTCTAACTGCTTGCTTTTGTATCTTTCCTTTCTTTGGTTGTACATTAGGAACAAAACCTAAGAGAACTCTCTATCTTTATCTTGAAAGACCTTATACTTTTCTTTTTGGTAAGACTACAAGTTATTTATCTCTTCATTTGTTACATTTGTGGAAGAGGTGAAGGTTAGACATTTTTGGAGTCTCAGGAAAAAAATATAATCAGCTGCGTCATACATATTCTAGTAAATGTAGATTTCCATTAATTACCAACAGACCCCAAGGCAGTTAGAGAAAATACTCTCAATGTCTAAGGAGACTACAGAATCTAGTTACGATTAAAATAATTATTTGGCTTAATCAGTTCATTTTGTATATATTCAATGAACAGATCTGGAGTTCAGAGACACACCTTCCACAAACTATCTGAGAATGTATATAACTTTATAAAGTATCAGTCAGCTTCATCTCCTTAACTTACTTGCCTAGGCAGGTTTAGGAGCTAGGTCCTCTTTATTTATCTCATAAGAACCTTAAGCTATTTCTCCCACAGATGCATAGGTCTTCGTCCTCTGAAACTTTGCCCAAACCCTGTTCCAATGCTACCTCAGAATGATGTCACAAGCATAATTCCTTGCCCAAATAAGTCAGGCAGCCCAACCTATGCCCACTCAGTAAAACCCAACCTGAGGTTCCCAGACAGAATAGCACTCATGTCTATATAAAAGCTTCCAGTCCCTTGTCACTTGACTTTGTCCCTGAGAGAGTTATTGAGTCTCCAGTTTGTTCTTCAATAGCTATTAAGATTACAACAGGTGTTAAGATGAGGCTAGATGATCAGGATGGGGAACAGGGATATTAGAACAGAGAGCCAGTAACTATTGAGAAGCAGGAGAAAGCTGGAGTGTAGGCTAGAGATCAGAGAGGAGACACAAACACGTGGGAAGGAGCAGAGACTCAAGACCGGTGTTCTGGGTGCCTATCTTAGTCACTGGGGCACGTGGCCAATCAAGAATATGGCTTTTCATCGGTAGATATGCAGGGGTATGGCTAGGCAGAAGCTACCTTGCTATAGGAACCACATTCCTCTAACAATGCTACAGCTTCCTGGATATTATAGATGAAGCCAGCAGTAAGGAATGTTGTCCCAAACCCAAAACTTTGTAGTATTATTACTTTTGTGTGTCTTTGTTGGTGCAGAATCCATGCAAAACATGTAAACATATCTCTAAAAAATCCACCAACTGCTTTCCATGCATAGGCAGCCAGTCCACACAAACCAGACCCTGTGCAAATTCATGTAGTCTGCAACTGATCAGAGATAGTAATCATTTTCCCCACAGAGCAGTAAGCCAAGAACTGGACCAGACATTAATTCATCTGAAAAAACAGATTTTCTAGAAGGTTGTACATAGCTAATGGGACAGTGTACATAAGTGTCAGCTGACAGAAGGTCTGTCCCATGAATTTGATGGTCACTTGTAACACTAATGCAGGATTCATCACTACCCTTGACAAGTTTCCAGGGCCTTTTCCTGGCACCAAAGTCATATACCAGCTCAGCTTCAGCTCATGCTTCAGCCAAAACAAATCACCCAACAGCTAACTCCTCTGCTTTTGCAACCACTATTCAAAATTGCCTGGACTCAGCAGATGGAGCGTGTTCCACCTGTCCTCCTGCACATACACACTCTGCTATGTGCCTCCTCTGCATTCCTGAATGCTAACTGAAAAACATTTCCTCTCCTCTTCACAAGAGTTGCAATCATCTCCCTTCACGCTCGCTCCTCATTTCTGGTAAGTGCCTCCAGACACCTGAAAATAGGTCCTTCAGTCACACTTACTGGAGCTACCTCTAAAACATCAGACCTCTGGAGACCTCAAACTCCAATGGCAGAGCCTTTTAGTCTAGGAATCCTCTAGAGTATCTTCTGGAAGGTCCGTTATCCTTCTTCATTCTGTTGGAATATATACCTCTTAAAATCTACCACTCTCAAAGGTCCAGGCAAGCAAAAGGTGCAAACAGCCAGCCAGGAGGAAGAAGCGGACTTCAGTGAAAGTGAGGAGTCCCACTGGGAACTTCACCATTGTGACAGGGATGGTCAATAGGGATAACTAACTTCAAATGATCCTAAGATCTAGTTTTCTGAAGAGTATAAGATGCAGGTGTACGAAGAAATAGCCTACTGGCCCACTAAGCTCACCAGAGGCAGAAGATGCTAACTGAGAAGCTATTCGTGAGCAACGCATAGATTTCCGAAGCATGAGACAGGTGGGCAATATTAGGAGAAAAGGGATATATTACAAAAATAGAAAAGGCAAGAAAAAGAAATAGGATTTTTTTAAGGTTCTTTGTGGTCTGGAAATTTCTCTGGGAAGGATGTGTCAAGAAGTGTGTAGCACCTACCCTTTGGTCCTGATCCAGTGGCAGAAGCTTTCCCCTCCTGTGCCACTACTATTTCAAAGAAGAGGGCAACCACATATGAGCTCATTCGATATTTGTAGACACTGCTCTGTTCACCCAAAGTGAATATCCTTTTCCTGTGCTTCTCTGCAGCACCACTGAAGTTGCTAAGTGATTTGTAAAGCACTTATTACAATGATGGAGTTGGTCAATCTGCTCATCAAGACTCCTGCTTCCACTTTCCATTTCTCTCCACTGCCAACAGCCACTGCTGAGAGATGTAGAGTCCTTAGGAGAAGCAACTTAAATTACAGCATCCAGGTTGGCTGAAAAATGTTCATCACAGGGTCCCTTTGAGCTCCACCTGAAGGGTGGCTGATGCCCTAGGACACAAAAAGTGGCAGGGAGATTAACAGTCCAAGTCTGCATGGACAGATGTGTCTCACCTTAATCAGATGTTCATCTTTTGTTAGTTTGGTCTGAACATCAAAGTGTTTGATCAGCAAGAGTGAAATGTTATTTGGGAACCTATGGCCATAAGTCTAAATATGTTTAAGAGGAGAGGAAGACAGGATTACATTCAAAGGCCTCTAAAAAGCTAGGCATGTCTTTGTATTCCTTTTGATGGGCTCCAATAATATTTTATCTATTTTCTATACATTAAAAGACAGGATTAAGTACTTAAGAATTACTTTTCTCATTCTAAGAAAAAAATCAGGAAAAAGAAAGGTAAAAGTGAGGACAAAATACACATTTATTTGTAAAGATTACTCTTAACAATGCTTGGACTGATATACAACATATATAATTAAAAACTGGAAACAGAAATATGATAGACTGAATCATTAGATTAATATAAAATGTAGTGTGACATTCAAACTGAATACAAAAAATCAAGTTGAAGTCTTGAACACCAAAACCAAGAACTGCCAAATCTGTTATGGTACTGTTCTGTGTCCTACTTAGATGGTTTAAATTTTATTTCAAGATAATGATGAAGGCATGAAGGCATTACCCTCTCACCAAATATGAAAAAAAAGTATTCTGGAAGCATCCTAAAAGTTGCATTAAGACAAACAGCAATACAATCAGTCCAAGCTTTACAGATGGTGGTCAAGTAACTGAGGAAAAAGTACAAATGAACTAGAGAAAACACGGTAAAGAAGAGATAATCCAGAAAGCAGTCTCTGCAGACAGTGTATAGTAGATCAGTAAAATGTTGTGTTAACATGTCTAAAAGATTCCTGAGCTAAAGCCACTTGCTGTACCACAGAAAAGCCCGTTTCCTTCCAAAAGATCTCTGCAGAACTCCCTCTATGCAGTGCAGTGTCCCCTCCCTACAGAAACCTCAGGTTTTAGTATTGATTTTTCCAATATGTTTTTGTAGGTCTGGCAAGAGTGCAAGAATTAGAAAAGCCTTCACCTCTCCCTTTGGACAAGTTACCTCTGCTTTTCTGTCCTTCTCTCATAGCTTTTTCAGCTGTTGATCTAAAAAGTTGACCAACAAATTCTAAAGGCAATGAAAATGGCACTGTCAGTGTGCCACAAGGGCCAGGTCCTATCCCACCAGCCTAGACAGGAGCAGGGCAACGAGGGGGCACAGGAGAAGCCCCACTCCCAGGCATTGGGCACTTCCCTGGGGGTGGGAACAGGCCAAGGCCAGGCTAGGGTGTGTTTACAGGTGGGCCTGATTCAGTGGGGCCCTCAGCGAGCCAGGGCAGGGCTGTGAGGAGCTGGAGACCAGACCTGCTGTGGTGTCACTGCGGCAGGGACTGAGATCCTCAGAGGGATGAAATGGGGTCCTGGGCCATGGGTGGGATTTGGGGAGCCCCGGAGGACAGGGAACAGGTCCTGCAGTGCCCTCAGAGCCCAGAAGTATACATTCATGATAGAAACATGTAATATTAGAAAGAACTCCCTTTGTACCACTTCCAAGAGCAACTGAATGTAAGCACTAGCTTCCCAGACAATTAGGTCTTCTCTGGGAACTTTATTCTTAATAAGAAGTTTTGCAGTGGTTTTCAAAAAGCTTCAATTCATGTTCCCTGTGTTATCCTTCTTAATACCTCTACCAAAATCTCAGAACTAGCAAAGTTGATTTACAATTCATTAGTTTTATCACCTCTTAAAAAACGTTGTTTTAGAGATCAAAGAGAGACCTGAAATCCCAAACATCTGATAAAATGAAACCTAATTCTATGTTAGAAGATAAGGACTGGCTCCTGTGTAGGACAATCTATGCACATCATAAGTAACTGACAGACAAGAGTCGAAAAGGGGTTGTGATCATAATGAGGCAGCAAGGGAAAACTCACGTAATCCACTCATTTTAAGGCATCAAGAACTAAAAGCTTTTCTATATTCTTTCCTATTCCAGCTCCTTTGGCAAGGTGCTTTGATGATGAGGATGAGGATGTAAAGAAAAGGAAATCAGGACATAATCCTTTTTTCTTTCATATCATGATGTAAATCAGACAAAAGTTAATAATTGTAAGTCAGTATTTCTCACTGATAGACCAATATGAAATATAATTTTTATTATATTATAAGATCAAGTAAGGAATCTATAATGATAATACAGATATAATGATACAGATCTCAAAAAAAGGGTTCAGATGAGTACATTCTCACCAAGAAAGCTGAATAAATGTTGGATGCTGACAGCTGCATATAGATGGAGGTCTTGATAAACTGATTTTCTGTAACTCAGTGAAATGGTAAGATGTCATAAGAAACCTGAAGTGCATGAACAGCCGTCTTTGGTGCATGAAAGGCTTATAAGTCTTCATTGACTAAACATCCACACAAGGATCAAGGCATCAACAGACTCCATCATCAGCAGTATTGCAGTTGTCTAGAATTCTTTGCTGTTTAACAAGTGAAAATGGTCTCCAATTAATGAATAAATAATAATTATAAATATGTAACATAAAGTATGCCATTAAAATTAAGGGCTGCCTCTTATTGGTTTGTTAACCTTTGGTGCAAACCCTCCCAGTGCTTATTTTCTGAATAGATAATGCCTGCAGAAGAACAAGGAGAGGTACATGCACTAAGATACGTGCAGATAGATTTTTCATAGCAACATAAGCTCCCTTCCAGTAGGCAGAGTTTGTTCTTGAGGTTCTGATAAGAAACTGAATGAATGCCAGAGAAGTCACTAGAAGATATCTTCAAATCATATCATTAAAGCTGTCTGGCATACAGGGATAGCCTTATGGGCATGATTATTGGTGATCTTCTGAAATCTGCTATGGTCAGAAAATACACATGCACACACATTCCTCTTGACAAGAAAATCTATGGAAAAGGGAAGGCATTCCTTTGGTTTTCTGAGCTGATTGGCACTGTCACACATTTAGGCAACACATTCAGGACAGTCCAGAAACTTTACATTTTGTGGAGGGGATGGAGAAGTTGTTTTTACTGGAAGAAGTAAGTCCCATAACTATATGACTGGCATCTCTGAAGAAGCACCAGATACATTATGGCTCACAGTAAAATTAAAAGTCAGGAACAATGCAGGCATTTCATCAGGAAGCCTGGTACTGAACCTTCATGTGTTATAGGTAGAGAAAGTATTACTGGAGGTTAAATTTTCAACACAGCACGGACAGACCACAGTAAAAGGCTACATGTGAAGGAAGTTTAGGAGCTGAAGTATTGAGGTTTTTCTACAACTATCGCAAGCTGTTCCAGTATTTACTGTTTCCCTAAACATATGTATAACGATACATTGTGCCTACTCACAACATGTTCTGCTATTTTCTCTATATCTTGGGCATCAATCAACTTAGAAGCTTTTTCCTTTGTGACAACACAGACACACTTTCCAAGTGCTATACAACATCTGTGTTCCAGTAAAAAAGTATATGTGTGTTTGTATGGGCATGTGTATCTATATCCATACATATATGTGGGATATCTGGAAAGCAAAGGACACGTAGTGAACAATCCAGGCTCAGACTGTGTGGACTTAATCTGCCTGTGGACAAGAAGGCCTCAAGGATGTTGCAAGTTAAAACCAATGTATGTAGCTATTACTAACAAATGTGATTTTGTATTTTCCAAGACTTACAAAGTGGCATTGTACAAACTTACTGTGAGGACGTGCAGGATGGCATTACGTCTTCCCAATAAGTTGCAAACTCCAAGGTTGGCCACAGACGCTACTCTGTCAACAGGGGCCGTATCCCATACCATCGGCGGGAGTGTCTCGTTACAGGGTAGCAAAACCAGGACAATCCACATTCGGGAGTTGCTGATGCTGCTAGTGGCTCTCCTTATGATAAAGCCCAAGGCTTGTGTACAATTAACAATAGGCTTGTGTATAATAAACAATAGGCTTGTGTGTGATAAGGTGGTTAAAGAGCTATATTAACCGTGCTGTGTCTGTAATAAACTGGCATTTGCTTGATCGTATTGGTCGTGTGCAGTGTCCGTGACTTCTGCGTCAGCACATATATATGTATAGGAGAGTATATATGAAATATATATATATGTATCTCCATAGAGTGAAGAGAACAAAACACAACTGTTCAGGAGTACTTTGGAAAGCTTAAACAGGTCTTACTACTACTACTACATCTACATAAAACAAACAAACAAAAAGTTCCGTGGCAACAAAACCATTATACAATTAAAATCAAGGCAAAAATTACCAACAGCCAAAATTTTTCTACATCTAAATGAAAGAATGTCAAAATCCTTGGGTTATAACTCCCTCTCTCTTCAGCACTGATAATTAAGGACATTTCCTGCAAGTTATTTGAGGTGTTCATGCAGCTGTGCCACATTATTTCTTTACTCACTTAGCTTTTTAGGCTTCATAAACCATTATCTTGAACATCCAAATTAGGATCTCTCATGCTTGTAAAGTTGAAGATATTTTCTTCTCTGTTTCTATTCTTTCATACATTTACATCATTACATCCAATGAGGATGCATTTACTTCACACAATGGGCACAGTAACTCAGGGTACATGGTCTAGTGCTTTCCTTTTTGGACAAGTGAAATGGTTATCAAGAACACAAATTTTCATGACAACAGCACCTTATTTCCTTGAGTAAAATAATTTCCCTTTCCTGTAATGGAGTGATCAACTATTGATAAGTGCGTGCTTCAGTTCCTACTGAAAGAATTCATTTCCCTGTTCCTTCAACACCATTTCAAAGTCAAAGAAAACTTTATACCAATCAGACTATATTTTTTGTCTTTAGTGACATATTTCTGAAATAGAATGATTATTGGTGTTGTGAAGACAACTTCAGGGTAGCAAACTCTCCCCAAATATGACAAAGTTATGTCTACCAGTTGTGCCTGGACTGAAACACAAAGAGCAATGGTCCTGCCTTACAATGGATGAACCGCTGATGCTGTAAGCCTGTCTCCTGACAAACGAGTAGGTCCCTGCAGTACAGAACATGTGCCTCCTCACTGAGTTGGGATGGAATTGACCAGTAAACTGGCCTGGTGGTCCAATCCTGTTAGTAGATTTGAGCATCAGCTTGCATGTAAGCCATGCTACAGTTGATTGCACTCACCTGCCTTTCACTGCATTGAGTTACTCCCTAGCTTGGATGCTTGACAACATTTTCAAACTATTTGAGTCAAACTTGAATATTTGACAAATCTAGTTAGAGTGTCATACGTTTCACAGCTTCTACAACATTTTCTTTGATAACTTTCTAGATAGGTTTATATTAAATTGCATTAATGTTGGACTTTCTAGTCAGAAAACTTTTATTCATAGCACTGTGCTCACCCTTCAGAGCCAAGAATGCAACAACATGCAGAAGTTCTGAATAATCTTTATCTATAAAATTATATTGTCAAATCAAATAATTTTTCTGTGAATGATGCATGGTAGTACATTATTTAGACTGGACTTTGTTTTCAAACAGTGGAGTCTTTTATTAGGTGCCCAGTATTTATCTTATTTAGCCATGAAAGGAGGCCGTACTCTCACATCTTTGGAACAAATCAGGGGGAAACAAGAGATATTTTTTTTTCAGAGATGGCATACCTTGATAAGTTCTTTATTTTTCTGGTCTAACCAGTTGTATCCCTATTCCTTTTTTCAACTTAAATAAAAAACTTCTGTTATGTATCACACCCTTCATTGCATTCTCAAAATTATTCTGGTCTTGGCCAATTTGTTGTCCCTTAACATTCACTGTAGAGAATTCATTAATTCAAGATTCACGAAAGGGAGGTGATAAGAATGAAATTATTTGTACAAAACTAACGATTTTCAGTGGTTTATGTTTCTTGTGCTTGTAATTTTTTTATATCTCTCATTTTCATTTTTTATTACACATTCTGCTCCACATTTGGGCCTTAGCAAGTTGAGAGAATTGCGGAAATATTTCTCAAAACAGTAAAATATTTCAGTTCAAGAGTAACATTTTAAGTGCAGCCACTGTATTATGCAGTTCCCAGTAGATGATTTTACATAATGATTCTCTTTTTAGTAGAAACAACTCAAAGTATCAATTGGTAGTTTACCTCTATTCTTATCCAGTACAAGGTGACTTTCATTAAGAAAATGGAAAAGTACATTTTTATGAATATGGCATTATAATTCTGGTACTTTTTTCACTTAACTTTAAGAAAATATAATTATATTTGCTGATATAATAATCAGCACCAGATGTGTCAAATGTCTTTGATTAGAAAATGAAAGTTATAATCCCTATTGTTTTTTTTGAGTTTATATTAGACTCCAGTCATAACGATTTAAGGTGTAACATCACCCATTTCAGTGGCTTTTCTGGAGCTAAATTGTGCCTTGACTTTAATGAGACCATGAATACAAATAGAATTATACAGGTACCTACAACTGCAAAGCAAACCTTGAGGGCCTTAAGGTTGTTTAGCTAATAAAAAAAATGATAATTCAGTATAGGTCAAATACACATGTTATTTTCTAAAGTATTTCTTACCACAGCAGAATTTATTAGGCAAAATCCAGCCAAGAGATCCATCTACCTCTAGAGATGCACTGTTAATCACAAAGACATTGAGTGCAGATATTAATTTTCTACGCAGTCCACACAGTGTATGATTTTTTCTTTGTCCCAACAGCTTTTAGTTCCCGCTTTTCTCTCAAAGTTCAAATGTTTCACTATGTATGTTTCCCTAAAAGAAAAAAATTGTTCTTTCAGATTACTTTTCTTTCTTCCTTCCTTTCATAAGAGGCAAGTGAAGAATATAATTTAAGCTATTTTAAATATTTCACATATTAATCAGAAACAAAATTTACACTTAAATCATTTGGGTATTCGGGTGCTAAGCATATGAAGAGAAACAATAATCTAATGAAGTTGAAATAATCACACTGATTGTTGCAGCTGAACATTTTCATCAGACATTTATTATCTTCCCTTCCTTTCGTCAGCTTTTTATAAACATGTTAAATATATTAATCAGTCTGTGTATGGATTTCATAAACATTGTTGCATTACCTGTTCTATTAATAGATGCAATATTTCCCATGCAAAATATTGATTATGAAAAAATATCCTTAAGTAGAAAAGCTTCTTTTATTCAAGGTTAAATAAAGTTTGAATTGATAAATGCATTCAACAGGAAAACCTACAATGAGTGTGATTCAAGTGCTGTACATCTGGTGTCATCTGAGATGCCCTGAAGTATCTGAGTATTTGTATGGAGCTGATAGATAAGACATAGAACTTGCAGAATAACCGTGCACTTTGGAGCAGCAGCTAGATCAAATACCCCACGTCCCTTAAAATAGGACTAGTCCCATGTTTAGGCAATTGAAGGGACTTTGGCCAGCAACTTTCTGCTGTGCAGAAACTCACTTTTCTTTTTATAAGCCATATGACATAATCATAGAATTGTGGAATCATAGAATGGTTTGGATTGGAAGGGACCTTTAAAGGTCATCTAGTCCAACCCCCCTACAGTGAGCAGGGACATCTTCAACTAGATATTTTACCATGATTTTTTAATTCAGAGCAATATTATACATTACACTTCCTAAACTCAATAGTTTCTTTTGCTGACAGTGAAACATTTTTTTCAGGGCTGAGATATATCAGCTATATAAACACAGAGGTGAAGGGCACAGAAAGAGATCTTTATAGCTCATGTCAGAAGATGCTCTCCCCCCAACATCTTTCCACTGTGGAACGTGGAATCTACAGGGGATGCTCTGCATCTTCCATAATCTTTTTCAACAGGGCTGATTTACAACAACTTTCATTGCCTTTTAAGTTAATCCTGTAGATATTTCTGGAAAGGGCTGAATAGCATCCACTTTGGATCTGCTACTCCAGCAAAAAGGACAGAGCAAAGAGCTGATGAGAAGTGACTGTTGTCAACATCATGTCACTGGTAGCTTGTCTTACTTCATATCTGCGTGTTAACATCACCAAAATGGAAGTATTAAATCAGTTAATATGAAGGATGATGTATATTCAGAAACAGATTCTGTCATTTTAACTTATGTCTCCAAGCATAACTGTGTCTATAGAAAAGGGGTAGGGAATCTGGTTATGCAGAGACCTGGAAGATAGTCTGCTTGGTAAAGACTAAATGTCTCCTTCAATACTTCAGTTCACATCTTCTTACAAGTGACAGTTAACAGCCATTTTGCATGGTCACTCATGGATTACTGATAGAACCATATTCTTGATTCGTACCTAACTTTTCTGAATTAGAGGAACACTGGATGCCCCATGGATCATTTTCACTGCAAGGTCCATTGGCACCAAATGGAGCAAGCAGACTTTGGTAAACTCTTTGAGTGAAATCTGTCCTTTCTGTATGTCTGTATAAAACTATCAAAGAAACTAAATCCCTGACCTCTCCCAGAAGGGTGAAGAAATCGTTAGGATCAATAAAATCCAATCAGATTATTTTCTGGAGCAGGAAACCATTAAAATGGGCAAAGAAAACTTGGCAGTGTTTACCTTGTCCAGCACAACAATCAGTCTTGTGTTTAAAATACCAGTCATGTTATACACGAAAAGAAGTCATCTTTCATTGCCTCTACTTGTTTTTCCTACACACATCAGCATTTGGCCATTAATCCAAAAGTGCCTGAACCTAACAATACGGGTGCCTCTTCATGTGCTACACTGAAAAAGATTAAACAACAGTATCGTATTCATGTCAGCTTTGCAAATAACTGGATTCTATTTATAATTGTCTTCAAAAATTTACATCATGTTATCCATATTATTTAATTTGCATGCTTTCCACTGACGAGGAAAAGCTGGAAACACAAAGTAAAAAATGGTCCTACAAGTGTTCAAAGTTTTTTAACTCAGAACTGCACTGAAACAGACAGCCTTCTCACTACCTCATCCAGAAACAACTCCAGATTGCAAGTTACCCAGTTTTAGATCTATTGTCTTTTCAAAGTCTAATAAGATCTTGTTTCCACAGGTTTCTGTGCTATGGTTCTGCTTAATATGAGCATCCATTTGTACCACAAATGGCTTTTTTTTTTTTAAACTAATTCTGGGAACTCTATCACTGTCCTTCAAAAGGAAATCTCATATAACATAGAAGTTTTGAACTCTCCCTTGCATACACCCCGTTTAGTTTTGAACGATTCTTTAGTAATATCTTAGGACTGGCAACACATCCTCTCAATACATTCCAGTAAATGTCTGCTAACAAGGCAAACCTTTGTGACAACCTCCAGGAGTTACTTAAAATTTACAATGAAACACAAAAAACCTTGAGGCAGAACAGTAGATCTTTGGTTAAACATCAACATGAAGTTTCCACAGGTAAACTTTCATTTCTCATAAACTTTTTACTGTTGAGAAAAAGCTCATAAGCCTTTCTAGTTTGAATGCTGCTACCCTATAGGTTATCATCACTGAATACATGCAACAAGTTTATTCCCTTTCACTGAAGTCTGGCAGTGACTTAAACAATGCTCCTTGCACCTTCCAGGCTATGTTTAAGTTCTCTAGTATATATAGCTGATGGAAATCTAACGTGACTATGTCATTTAAGTGGCATCTACTTTCTTATCCCACATCATGATTCAATAGAAGCTATAAACTAGGAAATACCTAAAAAAGAAAAAAAAATCTGTCATGTTGTCATTTGAAACAAAATTTCCACACACATTTACAGACAAATCTGACAGTCTGTTGATGGAAGACTGTATCAGTAGAGTCAGCATTATGTTTTTCTCTGCAGTTTGCTATTTTTGAAGCACACAAATAAGGTTCATAAGGTTGTCCTTTCACTAAAAATCTTCTTCATCTGATTTGACTTAGATTACTTCTAAGCTTGGAAATGCAATGTCTAAATTACAGCCACCGTCCAAAGACCTTTCTCTGTTTCTTTCAGGCCTGATCCTAACCATGTCACCATGTACTGACCAGGAAGCACAAATGAAACACAAGAGATGTGTTTATTTACTATAGTAAAATAGCTGTAATGTTTCTAATGTTCTATCCAGATTAGCACTGTGATTATGGTTGACTAAAGGCAAATGTCTCCATATGGTTTCTTTATAAATTTTCATTCATTTGAAAGATTATATCACTGTCACTGGCAGGAAAAAAAATATCTTGACTCAAGTATTTTATTCTCTACTGACAGAGAAGTTTACAGATGCAATATATGATATGTCCCTAAACTGAGACATTCCTAGAAGCCTAATGTACCACTCTAATTAGACCACTGTCAATAGATAATTCTCAAAGTAACCACATGAAAGTGGCTGAGAAAATTGCCTCTAGTGTTAGTAGCTTAATCACAATAATGCATGTCTTAGGTATCTCTCAGATATTAGTGATGTGGCCAAACCACTCTTATAAAAGAATGTGCCTAGTCCATACCTTTCTGACTTACACATTTTGGCATGATAGGATCCCCATTGCTCTTCACTACTCTTCCTACTGCTTTGCTGAGACAGAAAGCATTCATTTTAGCAGGCTGCAGCACCTGCAAATCAGGCCCTATGATATATTGAAACCTTATCTATTCTATGATTCTATGATATGAAGACCATCTGAAAAGATAGCCGGTGAAAGGATTTAAAATGGTAAAGTGTATTTTTTATTTTTGTTAGAAAAAGAATTATTTGAAGTTTTCAGTAATGTTTTCAGAGAGAAATATTTTTTAAATATTTGTTTCAATAAAGTAAAACATTTCCTTTACATTTCATGCAACATAATTTATAATACTTGTGTCAAATAATGGAAGATTTTTCTAGTAATTGACACAGCACGTTGATATTACCGTAACAAAATTCTGTCCTCATTAAGTTTTTCAACTACATATTTGGAAGGCAACTGTAAATGCCCATGTTCCTAAAGGACCCTGTATAGTGACTATATGTTCTAATGGAGGCCCAGTGAAAGTAACATTTGGGTCAAAAGAGCAGAACGGTGAACAAACCCATCTGGAGAAAAAAGTTCTGTGAGGTAACTTTGCAGGGGAATCAAATTATACCATACTGTAAAAAGCTCAGATTCTAGATATTTTTTTTCTCTCCTTTCTGACATTTTGGGCAAACCAACATTCAGAAATTTCACTTCTAGTTTCATGTATCATGTCACTTTTCTTCTATTATATGGCTAATGGCTCGGTTATTTTTCTCAGTTCTCTTCAAGCAGTCCTAGCTCATTGTGATACTAGATAAGTAGACAATTACCAGCAGTGCTCCCCAGTGTGTTTCATGCTATTCTCATTGTCTGTGTCCTGAATTGATTCAGGAGTTCACTTATTGCTTTGAATAAACACTTTCAGAGTTCTTGTTCTCCCAGACTTTTTTTTTTTTTTAAGTTTAAAAAGCTCTTTGAAGAGGTATCCAAGCAATATCTAAGAAAGAAGCTTAAAAAGAAAAGATTCCAAGGTCTTTTTTCTAATTAGGAAATCTTGCAGTAATTCTGCTAATTGATTTAAGTGCGAACACATAAATTTCAAAATGAAGCTAAATCAGTCTCAAGGCTCTCCATAATGCAAATAAGGGTCAGCACACTTTCATGGCAACTACCTAATTATGTGATTGGGAACAAGCTTTGAGTGATGTTCATACAGAAAGCACAGAGTCTTTATTGCTTTCTTCTGGCCATCCAGCAGAGTGCTGGAGTGCTTTACCCAGTGAAGAGCACCCCCATCCAAGCCATGAACAGCCAGTTTCTCCAGGAAACTACTTCCATAATATTCATAACAGGATGGCAAAAGGGAGAAGTTACAGGAGCAAAAGGTCAAGGCTTTAATTTGTCTTACCTATTGGTATAGCTCAGGATAAATATCCTCTCTGATTCACATTAAACTTAACTTTAAATCTGATCTGTATACTTTGTATTAAATAATAACTTATTTAAATATTTAATATTTCAGTGTAATATTAGTACCTACCAGGATTGTGTACACATTTGTTTCATGCAGGTAAGCATAGAAACTATCAAGCAAAATTAACAATATTATTTCAAGTTATCTCTAAACATTATTTTTCTATGTTCCTAGTAAAATTAAGTTCCTATTTAAAAATTAAACAAATAAAGTTCCTGGCATCTTGAGACAAAGTATTTCTATTTCACAAATATGAAAAAAAAAATCTAGTGTGACTATTTGACACGCTTTTCCATTAAAACCAAAGTAAATCAAAACCCAGAGGAAACATTGCAACTAGGCAAAATAACCTCCCAAAGTAATTCAGTAAGATCAGTATGAAGTGCAGCCTTTTTTTCTCACCTTCTCCCTCTTTTGTATTTTTCCAGTTAAATTATTTCCTCTTCTGTTTAAGGAAAAAATTTCACTAAAATTTATCAAAGTGAGGTCTTTTAACTATTTTCTTTTGCAAAATGTTCTAACATCTGTACCCATTAATTGTTGTGGGACAGCTCAGGAAAATGCTTATCTTTTTCAATAATTCTCCTTTGTACTACCAGTTTATAGCCAAAGGACAGATCCATTCAGTTCCTTTCAAACACTGAGCCATTGAGAAGTCATCCAAATACCACCAATGCTCCTAACTGTCAACCAAATCACAAAATATGATGTTTGCGTGGTGATTACTTTCACCATTAAAAGCTGATGCAGGTACCCTGTCATCTGTTGGCTTACCTGACTTTGATAATTTAATTAGGTTGCTTAGTCACACTGGGGAGGCAACCAGGATAAACACTTTTTCTTTACTGGGTCATGTTGACTTCTTCCTTGTATTAAAAGACAAGAAACTTATCTCCCTGTTGGTGTAGTCTTCAACTCCAGAAGTATAATATTCCATCAAAGTTAAGTAGACTGCAAGCAGGTAGCTCAGTAAGCAGCACTTTCAGAGACTAGCTCCTTCAAGACATGAACTGCTATCCAACATTGGGTGCTCAGACCCCATTTCCACTGCTTTTAAAAGCCTTCCTTATCTTTTTGCTAGAGGAAAAGAAGCAGGAATTCTGATTTTGAGGTTTGTTTGAGACAATTCACCACTGCAATGGGCAAATAACTACATCTGTGGGAGGTGGAAAGACTGGCAGTTGATGAGTAAAGAAAGTAATCACTGTATTCACCTTTGTTTCAACATGTAGCTTATTTGCAAGTTCTATACAAATTCAACAGCAGCTATTTTCAGTCAGACCTGGATCAGGTCTGAAGCATGTTATTTTAGCTCTGGGAGAGTACTTAGCTCCCAAGACTCAGGTCCTGGCAAATGTTCAAAGTCTCTACGGATAAAGGTAAATAAGGATTTCTCCTTTTCAGTGTTGCTGCACTGATCAGTATGTTCCCCCAAAACATGACACTTAATTTGCCTTATCTTAGCGTCCTTTGAAAGGTGTCACACTGTTCTCTAGAATCACTTGTCTTCCTGCTTTATATGAGCTTTCTGCTAGAGTTTATATAAGTAAAACAATAGATCCAAAGACATTTGTTTTCGTTTTGGCTGCAAATATTGTACCAATATAATTTTCACCAAATATACAAAACTGAGTACATAGATTTGTCACAGAGCCAAAACGGTATGCTTTATTCAAATTTGTTTACTCAGAATTTTACTACATTATTAAAAATGGAGATATGTTCTATTATTTAGTAAATCCCTTATATTTTAATGCATACATTACATGTATATTCACACTGTGTTTAGATTCATATTTTGTATTTATCATTATACTGCCTGGGCATTTATCAACTGCAGTAAGAAAGAGATGTTCTCCATCTCCTATAAGATTTGGGATCATTGTATTTTACTTTACATATTGCCTAGTTATTTCCAGCATTAACCTCCATGGTTCTTCTGCATTCTGGAGGATTTATTTACTCAAGACAAAAGAAGTACTTTTTGCCCCTTTATGCCTCTGGTGATGGATGGAAGACGGGCTGGGACTTGATCTCCAATGATTATATAAACACGAATTTACTGTAACTGAGTATTTTATGTAGCCCTGTGTAACAGCTGAAAAATCTGCTCAGGAGTTTTAACACAAATGGTAGGAGAAGTCTGGATCAGGACTTCGTTGCAAGTCTAAACAGCATTTATCCTACTCGCATATGCCTATGAGTTTCTTATGTTTGGGTTCAAATATCTGATTTGCCTTGAGAAGCTGCAGGCCTGTGAGTGCTCCTGCAACAAATAGGACATTCTTTGATGGAAATAGTTATTTAAGTGCATTTAATTTCTCATCCCTCTCTGTTGCCTTTCCTTGCCACTTCTGCTACATAATATAATGACCAAATTTTATAATTTTGTTAAAAACCATAGAAGCTGGGTTTCTGGGAAGAAAAATAAAAAACTTGACAAGATGAATTCAGTAGAAAGTGATGTACTTCTTTCTAAACTTCAATTAGATTACAAGAATAATTTATTATTTATAAACACTGAATTAATAGAAAAAAAAATGTATCGTGTTTATCATATAAAGGCTATTTAGATGAACTCCAAACACGCTGCACTCTGCCTTGGGAGTTCTTAAAGATGACTCAATCAATTTATTTGAAACAGACTTTTGAAATTATTCAGCTTATCATATATTTCCTATTTTTCTCTAATATCCAATGCAAGACAGTGTCTTGAATCTAAACAAAGTTAAGACTAATTCCATAATTCTTGCTTCCTTTCCACTGTTCAGTAACCTGTATCAGAATTTTAGTGAAGGATGAAAGAATAATTCTAGTGAATCAACAATTAGCTGAAAAACTGTTCATTTTTCATATTAAAACAAAATTACTCCAAGCTTTGGGAAAGTTATGGCAATAAGGGGACCATCAGCATTTCTCTGAAGATATCCAAATCTCCAAGAAGAACACAGAGCACAGAGTAGAATTTTATTAAACAAAATAAAAGTTGCATGATATCACGACTTTTTGTCCACAAATTACATTTCATTGTTGACATTTCTATGGAATTAAGCACCCCATCCTGGCTTGTCTTTTGTTCTTATTGAACTCTGAGTGTAGTTTTGGCGGTGTTTTCTGTGCACATGCATGTACGTTCCGGAGTGCTTCCAACAGAAGCAAAGTGAAGCTTGATTCAAATAGTCAAACAATGACCCAAGAAGTAGGAGATATTATACAGAAAGCAATGCTGGAGCTCCTTGGCTGTAGGAGAACATAGCTGTGCACGTGCACACACACACATTGTTCAACACGTTGAATAAGGAAAAGGTTTTGGCACTAGAATACAGGAAAGACTAAATTACTTCAGCTAAAATAGAAAGAGACCTGAAGCTTTGCCAAATTTTGGAAATGAACTAGGGCAAAGTCTCTCGATATATATTTTAGTTTTGAACCTGCCAGTTTAGGGTTGAACTGGAGTGCAAAATGCTGAAATTAATTGATATACTTCTAACCAGTACCACACACACTGGCTAGTGCCATCAAGAATAGTGCTAGTGCCATCAAGGAACTATCCAAAATAGAATAAGTCCTGCCAAAATAAGACAGAGATTGAGCTGTTCTTTGAAGTCTTGAAGACAAGGTAGAAACTACCTTGTAGAGTGGAAGAGACTGGTAATAGAAGTAGATTACAAATCATCCCCTCAAGGAGTCAGTCACCAAGGGGAGCTGTTCCAGAGCTGTCTTGATAATCAGCTGAGCAGCAGATCTTGGTGCACAGAGGTTTTCCTGAGGCGGGGAAGCACCAAACCAGCAGAGAAACCTGCCAGGAGCCAGCAGCTCATGTGGGAGACAACGTCGAGGTGAGGGTGTTGCCAAAGCAATGGTGGCCCCTCCCATGCCTATAAAAAGCAGCCTAGGGAGAGACCAGAGCGGGCAAATAAAGCATGGAGCATCAGCCAGGGCATGGCACAGTGGCTTGTGTGGAAGGGCATGCAGGAAGGGGCTAGTCCCCCTACCAGCCCAAGAGGTGAGTTCATTCAGTAGTCATCATCACTTCAGTAGGAACTTAGCTATGGTATCCACCTGGAGAAAGATATGCCCTCTGCAGTCACCAGAATGAACATGGCAACCCAGACAGAGATCCCAAATAAAAATGCAGCCATCCAGGTCTCAGATTGAACAGAGGGCCAGAACCTTTCCCTGGTAATGGATGGCATCCGTGAGAACAGCTGTGTAGGGTGTGACCAGGTTAATGATCTGCTCAGCATGGTGGCAGAGTTACGTGAGAACGTAGAAAGGTTAAGGAGCATCAGGGAGTCTAAGAAAGTGATGCACTGGTAGAACCATGCTCTGCCCTCCCTGAGGCAGAAACAGGAGCAGCCACCAGAAAAAATGCAAGATCAAGGGGTTCCTGTATTGCTCCCCCACCAGGCTGAAGGCAGGAGCTTAAAGAAAAAGAGTGAATGGAGGCAAGTCCACACTCGGGGCAGCAGATGAACACCCTCCTTGCCCACCTTGTCTTCCCAGGTGCCTCTCTATAACAGGTATGAGGCTCTGTAGATGGAAGACCAGTCAATGGAAGATGGGGATAACAGTCCATCAGTACCAGTGGTGTTGCCAGAAACAGAAAGACTTATCCCCCGTAATAAAGCTACCTCCAGGAGGAAAAGAAGGCAGGTTATAGTTTTAGGTGAATCCCTTCTGAGGGGAACAGAGTGTCCAATATGCTGGACAAACCTGCCTCTTAAATAAGTAAGTCTGCTGCTTCCCTGTGGCCCAGGTTAAGGATATTTCTAGGATACTTCCTAGCCTGCTACGGCCCTTGGACTATTACCCATTACTGCTCTTCCATGTGGGAGGTGATCAAGCTGCAGCACATAGTCTAAGCGCAATCAGAAGAGACTTCAGGGCCCTGGGACAGCAGGGAGTCTGGAGCACAGGTTATTTTCTCCTCTCTCCTTCCAGTTGCAGGTAGCAACACTGGAAGGAACAGATGCACCCAGTCTACTAACACTGAGTTCTGTAGCTGGTGTCATCGTCACAGTTTTGGGTTTCTCTGACAATAGGATGGCCTACACAGCACCAGGCTTGTTGGTGTCTGTTGGGATTCACTTTTCTCAAAGGGGAAAGAGGGTCTTTGCTGATGAGCTTTCAGGGCTCATTGACAGAGCTTTAAACTAGACTTGAACGGAGAAGGGGTTAATATCAGGCTTGCCTGAGACAAGCTGAGGGATGACACACCAAGGTTAGAGGGACAGGGTGTTAGTAAGGGCAGTCAGCCTGTGTCTCTGAGATGTGCTGAGTTCACTGGAGCACAGCTGAAGTTGTATGGAGATGAGCTAGGGGCTGCTGAGGTAATAGGAGCCAAGAGGGGAATAGTGGTGAAACACCACAAAAGGAGTTATTAGGTGTTCCTCTAAGAAGGTAACAGGGACGACAGCCCAGCTGAAGTGCCTCTACATGAATGCACACAGCATGGGCAATAAAAAGGAAGAGCTGAAAGCCATTGTGCAGCAGGAAAACTATGATTTAGTTGCCATCATGGAAACATAGTCAGATGGCTTGCACAAATGGAGTGCTGCAATGCATGGCTATAAATACTTCAGAAGGCATAGGCAAGGGAGGAGAGACAGTGGGGTAGCCCTGTATGTTAGGGATGGTGACGATAGGGTTGAGTGTTTATGGGTAAGAATCAGGGGTAAGGCCAACAAAGCAGATGTCATGGTGGGAGTCAGTTATAGACCTCCCAACCAGGATGAAGAGAAAGAAGAATTATTCTACAAGCAGCTGGGAGAAACCTCATGATCTCTAGCCTTTGTCCTCGTGGGGGACTTCAATCTACCAGATATCTGCTGGAAATACAATACAGTGGAGAGAAAGCACTCTAGGAGATTCCTGAAGTGTGTGGAAGATAATTTCCTGACACATCTGGTGAGTGGGCTGACTAGCGAAAACACCCCACTGGACCTGCTGTTCACGAACAGAGAATGACTCTTGGTTGATGTGATGGCTGGAGGCCATCATGGACAGAGCGATCATGAAATTATAGAGGTTTTGATTCTTGGAGAACTAAGAAGGGAGGACAGCACAACTGCCACCTTGGACTTCCAGAGGGAGGACTTTGGCCTGTTTAGGAGACTGATTGACAGAGTCCCCTGGGAGGCAGGCCTGAAGGGCAAAGGAATCCAGGAACACTGGACGTTCTTCAAGAAGGAAATCTTAAAGGCGCAAGAGCAGGCTGTCCCCATATGGTGAAAGACAAGTCATCAGGGAAGAAGGCCAGCCTGGATGAACAGAATGCTCTGTCTAGAACTCAGGAAAAAAGGGAGAGTTTATGACCTTTGGAAGAAGGGGCAGACAACTCAGGAGGACTACAAAGATATAGTGAGGTTATGCAAGAAGAAAATTAGAGGGGCCAAAGCCCAGCTACAGCTTAATCAGGCTACTACTGTAACATACAATAAAAAATGTTTCTATAAATATATTAGAAGCAAAAGGAGGGCTAAGAAGAATCTCCACCCTTTACTGGATACAGGTCGAAACATAGTGACAAAGGATGAGGAAAAGGTTGAGGTACTTAATACCGTCTTTGCCTCAGTCATTAATAGTAAGACGAGTTGTTCTCAGGGTACCCAGCCCCCTGAGCTGGAAGGCAGGGACAGGGAGTAGAGGGAAGCCCCATAAACCAAGGGAAAATGGTTAGTGACCTGCTGCACCACAAGTGCACACGCACAAGTCTATAGGGCTGGATGGGATCCACCCAAGGGCACTAAAAGAGCTGGCAGAAGGGCTCACCAAACCACTTTCAATCCTTTATCAGCAGTCGTGGCTAACTGGGGAGGTCCCAGATGACTGGAGATCAGCAAATGTAATGCCCATCTACAAGAAGGACCAGAAGGAGGATCCAGGGAACTACAGGCCTGCCAGCCGGACCTCGGTGCCGGGGAAAGTTATGGAGCAGATCATCCTGAGTGCCATCATGTAGCACATACAGAATAATCAAGTGATCAGGCCCAGTCAGCATGGGTTTAGAAAAGGCAGGTCCTGTTTAACTAACCTGGTCTTCTTCTATGACAAGATGACCCACTTAGTGGATGAGGGGAAGCCTTTGGATGTTGTCTACCTAGACATTAGTAAAGCCTTCAACATTGTTTCCCACAACATTCTCCTGGAAAAACTGGATGGTCACACCTTGGACAGGTGTACTCTCCACTGGGTGAAAAACTGGCTGGATGACTGGGCGCAAAGAGTTGTGGTGAATGGAGTTAAATCCAGTTGGTGGCCAGTCACAAGTGGTGTTCCCCAGGGCTCAGTATTGGGGCCAGTTCTGTTTAATATCTCTATCAATGATCTGGACGAGGGGATTGAGTGCACCCTCGGTAAGTTTGCGGATGACACCAAGTTGGGTGGGAGTGTTGATCTTCTTGAGAGAAGGAAGGCTCTGCTGAGGGATCTGGACAGGCTGATGGATGGGCCGAGGGCAATTGTATGAGATTCAACAAGGTTGTGTTGGATCCTTCACTTTGGTCTCAACAACCCCATGCAATGCTACAGGCTTGAGGAAAAGTTGCTGCAGAGTTGCCTGGAGGAAAAGGACCTGGAGATGTTGGTTGACAGCCGGCTGAGCATGAGCCAGCAGTGTGCCAATGGCATCCTGGCTTGTATCAGGAACAGTGTGGCCAGCAGGAGTAGTGGAGTAATTGTGACTCCATACACAATGCTGGTGAGGCTGCACCTCGAATATTGTGTTCAGTTTTAGACCCCACACTACAAGAAAGACATTGATCTGCTTGAGTGTGTCTAAAGAAGAGCAACAAAGCTGATGAAGGGTCTAGAGAGCACAAGTCTTTTGAGGAGCAGCTGAGGGACCTGGTGCTGTTTAGTCTGAAGCAAACTAGGCTGAGGGAAGACCTTATTGCTGTCTAGACCTACCTGAGAGGAAGTTGTAGTGAAGTGGGTGTTGATGTCTTCTACCAACTAACAAGCTACAGTGTAAAAGGAAATGGCCTCAATGTGTGCCAGGGGATGTTTAGGTTGGATATTAGGAAAAATTTCTTCACCAAATGGGTTGTCAAGCATTGGAACAGGCAGCCCAGGGAAGTGGTTGAGTCACCATCCCTGGAGGTAATTAAAAGACATTTGGATGTGATATTTAGGGACATGATTTAGTGGTGGACTTGGCAGTGTTAGGTTTATGGTTGGATTTGATGATCTTAAAGGTCTTTTCCAACCTATACAATTCTGTGTATAATTCTGTTAAATGCAAATATTGGAAGAAAAATGTTAGAACTGCAAAGCTTAAGACAAAATGGGGAAATATTGTCCTGTGAATGTCTTCATCAAATGCATGTGTAACACAGTTTTAATCGCTACTAAATCATAGCATGAAAATGGAAAAGGCATCTGCCTCCACCATGTAGAATTTCAGTACCTGATACTGACTGGCTCCAGGGCACAAACAGATTATTGTGAAACCTGAGGGGGCATATTGTTATGCTGTATATAAAGGTACAGGAAGTCTACCCTGTCACTGTCTCAAAAAGATGTCTGAAGAGGATATGGAAGTCAGTTACACACTGAGTATTCAAGACATATGCAAATTTTTGGTGCATTCAAGTTTAAGTTGCTCTCATCTAACTGTAGACATTTAATTGAGATGCTTGGCTTCCACAGGGTCTCTCTAGAGTCAGTGGAGAGAAGAAAGCAATTCCTCCAGGTAAATCAGGCCATCACACTCATCATGTGGAAGTGCACTGATTAGAGGGATAGCCTAGGGTGATGAGGGTCCTTTGTGAAGTACTTCACTTAATACATGAGGTTAGATAGGCTGCATCTGAGGCTTAAGTTTTAAACAGAATTTTTATTAAAGCCTGAAGCATCTTGGTCGGTTTTTAATTCACTGAGCAACTCATATAATATACACTGTATATTTAAGAAATGTGCAACATTTATGCAGTCCTTTAGACTAGCATTAGAATATTCTGATGATTCATAGATTAAAAATTTACTTATTTTCACAGGTCTGCTCTCCCCGCACTACCAATACATAATGCTCAAGGGGTTCACAGCAATATGCCATGAGTTCTTACCTTTCTGCAGAAAAGACTCCCTGGTTTGCATAAGGGATTCTGTCCATTGCAATGCCTATGTCTACTCCTCCATCCTTTCAGTCGTAGGCATCCCAATTTCAGCACCAGAAGGCAGAAATGTCGCAATTTTTCTATCAAGAAGATTTCTGGGTTTTACACTGTTGTTCAACCTCCTTACGGACTTGACTTACAGTCTGTCACAGATAAATATGCTAACAACTCTAACCCACAAAATTTAAGGCAGAGGTAATGTTGAAACCCTTTCAGAAGTTTCTTGTACATGTTTTTGATCTATTGATAGCTGCTTCTGCTGCTGTTAATCAAGTACGGACAGATATACCAGCCTGCTTTTTACATGAAAATAAGGAGTAAAAGTTGAAATTCATATCCAGTTGCTACTAAGAGGAAAGATTTTTGTGCAAAATGACTTTTCTTTTTCCCTTTAACAGCAGACATAAATTTTAGAGGCAAGAAAGTGGTGCAAAGTGAAGAGTTTGAGAGGATAGCATGCAATTCCACCTGACTGTGTACCTTTCCTAGGCAAATGGGTGATGCAGCTGGGCCAGTTCTGCCAGACAATAAGTGCAGGTGATTGGAAGCCAGAAATCTTCTTGTCAGTACACGACTACCTTGTCCTACAGCCACTGGAAAATTTCATTTTGCTTCCATTACCATCCATATCTGTAGGACAGCATCATAATTATGTACTGAATCACAAGGGAGTACTTCCTAATGATCTGTATCCTCTTTTAAGTCTTTCTGTATAAACATTTGTTACTCCCTTATGTTTATCTCTTTAGGACAATGGTAAAAATGAATGGCAGAAAAAAATAGGTACTTGGATTTCACAGAGGAAGAAATGCCCAAAGTTGGATCTTGTTTTCAGCCCACAAAAGAAAGTCAGGCATGGATGTCTGGAAAGGTGTATAATATAAACAGAAACAAGATAATCCCTCCTATGAGAATAATTAGCATGTTCTCCATAACTACAGTTTACCAGACATCTGACATCATAATAAGAGCTAAAGAAAATCATCAATGCCCATCCACCCACGTACTTCTTCAGCGCATTTTTTATTGAAACTACAATAATAGTTATTCTCACTTAGCTTCAGACTTGATTCAAATACTCTTGAAACCAAAAGAATACCTTTTTAGTATTATGATCAGGAGTGAAAAGAGAAAAATCTACATGCAGAAGGAAAGACAACAAAAGGATCCAAAATGTAACTTCTATCTATGCTTATGCACCACGGTGTCATTTTTTGACTTAGTGCCAGTATGCTTAGCACTTGTTCACTGGGGAATTTCTATAACTTGCCCATGGTGATGTCTAAATATAAAAGGGAGGGGGTTAAACTGTACTAATAAACCACATCAGTTTATTGTAGTCCTGCTGCAGTTCACTGTAGCCAGGTAGGAGTTTCAGAAGGGTGCAGCTTCTGTGTCTCCCCAGAGCAGGAGGTTTAAGAGCTGAAGCACAGTCCCCAAAGGTTCCTCTTCTCCACAGTTCAAGGAATGACTGCTCCCAATGTAGATGCACATGCAGTAGTTTTTGTCAAATCCTCACATTTCCAGAGGTGTACACACCACAGGGCAGAGCTCAGCACCATCTCTAAACCTCTTCAGCATCTGCATATCCAGCCATGCTGAGCTCCTTGTTGACATGGCTATACTGCCCAGCCAGTTAATTCAAATTTACATCTGCAAATGTAAACCTTCACCTTCACTCATTCCACTACCTGTGGTGTAAATATACTGTGAATTCATGGATACCAGGCTGCAGTCTACCAAACACCTGTGGCTTACAGATACCCATTAAAGACTATAGAAGAAAAAGCACGTCATCTGTCAATCCTGTACTCATCTGACACATAAACTACACAGAGGAAGAATATGTAGCTGTGCTCCTCCTACCTGCATAAAAGTACCTTTGCAAATCATTGTTTAATCTTGGCCAAGTTGTTTAATCCTACTATACACCTATTTTCCAGTCCGCTAAATACTTTCAAATGACAAGGATTATCTGTACCAGAAAAATGTTGTGAAGTAGCATTCATTAATACTTACAAAACAGTTTGAGATTATTAGATAAAAGGTGTTAACATTATGATGTTTTTCTGTCTTAAATTATCTTAAAATGGTAATAATTTATAATTGAAATAGAAAAACAAAATATGGACAAAATTTAAATGCAGGAAAATATAAACATGGAATCCAAATAAACAGCTATAAAAATGTCATTTAGAAAAATTGATGGTGTTGTCAAAAAGCACAATATGCCTGTAAAACTAAAACAGCAGAAACCTTATTTGACTGCATTTCCACAGTACAACCTGTTAGTGGATTGGTAGGAAAAAGACAATTTTTCTTAAAAAAACCCAAACAAACAGCCAACAAAAAAGCCACTCAAAACTATAAAACAAAGAGCCCTCAAACGTGCTTTTCAGAGGAAGATAAAAGTGCAGCATCTGTATAATGTGGAGCTGCATCTAAAATTAGATAAGGAAAACAATCTCTTGAAAAAGTATTAACCAAGCAATATGTTGTTGATGCAGGTTTATGATACAACCTGAATGGTTTTTAAAATATGTTTCACAGTTTTCAGGTGGTGGATGATTCTATAAAGCTCAGTCACTTGGCCTGAGCTCAAAGGCAGTGACTCTACTTTTAGTCTGCAGATGCAGAAAAAAGCCAAGCAATGATACTTGAGTAAAAAGGCTAGAGGTGAAATTTTTTTTGGAAATTAATGGAAAATACTTAAACTTCTTTGAAAAAGAAGATTTGAACAGTAAAAGAGTTAGAGTTACTGATTATAGTTGTGATTCATAACATTAAAATTATTTACAATGCTATTTTCCTCCATTGTTTCTAAAATTAGTCATTAAAATCTTGTAGGCTTTTTCAAGATTGCTACCTATACTGACATACAAATATACCTATGCACAAATCTTTTGGAGAGGTCAGGAGTTCTAATAGCCAATAATCTCTCTCAGAGATACTTTATAAAGATTAATTACATAAGTGTATTTTTGTGATGAAATATGCTACCAATCTGTGCATGTACTCAAGATTAGAAGAAATATTTGTAATTTTGTAATTTTGATTAATTCGCCTTAAAATTTCTAGACATTATAAAGAGCAAAACAATACTAGAGCTAAGTTCCAGTTCATTACTATTTGTTTATATGAGACTGAATATGGGAAGTGGATGATTCAAACTGGATATTTTAAGTGGCATCAGATACATAGTGTTCATCTAGCAATTATTATAAATCTCTGGTCATCCAGCAAAGGAACAGATCCTCTTACCTCCCTCCCTGCCACAAAACTGCTTTATAAGTTCTGAATGCTAATTATCAACACCTATAGATTAACACAGGAATAACACAGAGTTGTCAATCACTTATCGGGAATATTCACTGAAACATTAATATACTGTATATTTTGAAAAATAAAGAAAGGCTAGTTTTTCTTAGTACCTCAGAAGAAAAAATAACAGTAAGTGTTTGCCCAATTAGTACTATGAATAATTACCTTTTACATTAATACCTCTAGATTTACAGATTTAAATTTGAAGCTGTAGGTAGTTTCAGCCAATGGGATATCTGAAGATACGAGAACATTGCAAGTTTGCATGTTTAAGCCAACTGGTATGAATAACCCACTGCAGGGAATGTGTATTTCCTCAACTAAAATTTATATTAAATATATTGTAAACTAAATCAATGGTCAGGAAATTAATAAAAATCACCAGCTTTCAGAAGGGCTGTACATTAACAAATCTTTCAGTGAATATTAATTTAAGATAACGAAACATGAATGTCTTAACTTCTGTATTATGTGTGGCCTCTATCTCAGGCTTCTACAGTGAGAACTGGGTATAAGATTTATACATCCATGAAGAAATGGTGATTCCTATGATTGAAACTGGTTATTGAGAGGTGCTTAATTTGCTAAGAGGAGATCTATATGTACTAAATCACTGAGACTGAGAAAGACATAGCGAAGATACGAAAAAGCTCTCACATATCATGAAAAATGTTTTGGATCAGATCACTGATCACTATTCAAAATAAGGGAAGATTTACAGCAGCAATGGGAAAAAAAATAAAATTCAATAGAAGGAAAACACTTTGGGGAAATAACTTAGCAGTCTTACTAGTAGATTCTATACAAACTGGCAAAGTATGTAACAAGGAAATAACCTGGATTTATATCCAATCTCCACCTGGAACATTGCTGAGCTAAATGATAAGCAGTAAACCTAAATAATTATTTCTATAAAGCATTAATAGATTTTTTTGCTCCTTAATACACTTGATAGCAACATAGCTATAGTAATATACTCTATTAATAAAATCTATGCTATTCCTCAGATACCCTTATCTGCTATGATTTTGTGTGCTAGCATCAAGCACAAGTTCCCTCATCTCTTAAAATTACAGCCTGATTGATGGATTCTTGAAACTAAGTTTAAACATTTAGACCCCATTTGTTGATCCTGAGATTGTGGCAATCATATATATTCCCTGGAACACAGTACTTGTATTTTCAAAATATAACACAGACTATGGTTAGGCTATCAGACACAGATAAAAGCTGTATACAAAAAATACAGTGGTACAAAATGGACAGGACAATCTGAGATGTTTTGGCATGTTTTATCTTCAATAGTAAAAGCCAAAATTCATCAGGAAGTAAAACGTTTGAGTCAAGTGCCCTCATGCCTTCAGGCTGAGTTGTTATTTTTGGGTGATTAAGAGGAAAACATCTTATTTCTTTAGAAACCAGTATAATTATTGCACTTGTTTAAAAGCTAGAATGCTGGTAGTTGATAAAGCATATCTTCCTGGACTGTACCAAACACATTTAGATCCACCGAATCTAAAACTGAAGTTACCTGTTTCCGTATGAGCAAAGGCAACTGCCTGCCACTTTTTCCTTTGTGTGGAAATGGTACCCACATGTTCAACACATAATTCAAATCAATATCAAAAACATAGTTCTTAAGAAAAATCATTAGGCAAAATCATTAGGCCTGATGTTTCTGATATTCCTTAGGTATGCTCAGTCCTCCCTTATTCTTTCCAAAACAGAGAGAAAACTGAATTCTGAATAATCACAGGGACCAAGATGTTTTACCGTTGTTCTTTCACTTTCATACCAGTATGTTTTCTGTTAGCTTGCAATTGCAGGGGAATGGGGCCAGATGATTCAGAAAGTCACCTACAGGATGATGTTCTTGTGGCATTTGGCTTTTTGAAGGTCAGCCTTGAGCAGAGATGATTTAGAAGTATTCAGAGGTGATTACCCTCAGAATGCAGGCAAAAAAGCCCCATGAAATTTCTCCAGTTTTATGATGGAAGCATAGTCTTTGATTAATCCTCCAAGATGTCATATCATTGCTTGATAATTTTGACATTAACAATAGAGAAGATGATTGAAATTTTTGATGTATATCATAATGGCTATTCTTTTGATGCCCTCACCTTCTGCTTCTTATAGTCACAGGAGTCTCAAATTTGTTTTTTGTGAGGAAAACAAAGGATATTTCCTATATGAAATTTTACACTGTTTTCAAGATTTTTTTTTAAACCCCGTTGCAGTTTCTGAATCTTGGAAGGATTAGCAGATTATAAAGCTCTTTGAAGTCAACAGATCAGTTTTTCAGAGATGTATGTTGTATTATATGACTGTAGAAGGTAAACTCAGAGGGAGAAATGTGGAAAGTGAAGACAGCAGATTATAATCACACTCAGTTTGAGATGAAAGTGGGGAAGCTGAGGATTGTACTTGCTGCAAAATCAAAGCAAAAATGAAGTTGGAGTTGGGCTAATGGTCAAGATTCTTGTGCCTTGCAAGAAGATCTAAGATATGGAGGAGGTAGAGTTAATTAATTGAAGAGGGAGGGAGGCAGAGTGAGGATTGGGACATAGAGCCAGGGTCAGGCACATGGATTCAAGCAAATTATGCACAACCTAGGATCTTGCTGAGAAGCAAGAATAATCAGTAAAACAATCTCGTAAAACAATCTCATAAAACCCCAGGCTCACTAGGGTCAAGTATCCATATTCATCCAGTATCATGTTACCAAGCTTCTCAGAGACACTCTTGGCAATGTCACTGGGTTGGCAGCTCAAGTGAACTGCCACTTCCAATGAAGGAGTTCTCATGCTGTCAAGCTACAAACCTGGATACAATCCCTCTCAGAAAATAGCATGCTGGTAAGCATGCCACTAGGCCAAACACATGACAAAATGTTCAGCTCTAGATCTTTTTTAAAATACCAAATCAACCTTCATTTGTAATACACAGCCTATACTGTTTCTCTATTTCTTTCCTCTCCCTCTAGTCTGCTCATCACAGACTCTTCCTCTCTTTTGCTGAGACTTTGGTAGCTTCTTCTTTCATGCAAGCCTTGTCATTTTGGAAATACCAAATGGTCCACATAGTAAAAGTAGGACATTATTTGGGACTGTTTTATCATTTTATCAGGAAAGCATGAAGACCCTTAAAGGGGTAGAATAAAATTGCTGTGTGACATCTGTACACATCTTTGGATGGCTTCTTTTTCCTGTCCAAGGTAGTATTTTGAATGGACCTGTAATACATTACAGAATGAAGAAGAGTTAGAGGAGAGCATTTTACACATTCAGATAATCTGTTTGAAATGTTTTGGAATCCCTTGTTATATTATACTTTGCAATTACTTAGTATCTTGTAGCGTGCCTTTTTTTATTGTTGGCTGGCTGCATTGGGTTTGTGTGTGTGAACTGTAAAAAAGAACCCTCCAGGCAATTGCACATACTTATAAATAAACAAAACATGCATTAAGCAAAGCATAAAAAGTGCTGTGGCAATCCAGTAGTGTCTAGGGATCAGGAGAATCTCGGCAGCCAGTCCTGAATATGAGAATTCAAGATGTTAATATGTATTTTTTAGAAATAGCTGAACATGCAGAACTACAGTGCTCAGCTGGAGCTTAGTAAAAAGACATAGTGTGACCTAGGTGGTAGGGAGTATGTCAGATGTTCTTAGTTCAACATGCAAGTGACGGAAATCTTCCAGACAGGAAATTTTTTGACATGAAATGGTTGAATATAGGGTTGCCATCTGAGCCCTGCAAATTGGATGAGTCAGTCCAAGCCATACTGAAAGAAAAGTCAAGAGTGCCTCCATGAAGAATGCATGAAGATATTTTGTATATGAAAATGAAGGACACCTTATTTTGGAGACTGAAGCTGGAAGAGCAGTTTATAAACAAAGCCTGCAACATGTTCCTTTCTTCTTTTCCCACTTAGAACCAATTCTGCAATTCAGAAGAACATATAAAGTGTACTTCCTCTAGCCTGCTGCACAGAAATCAGTTAATGAGAAAATTACAAAACCACTTGGGATTAATGGCTGGGGATTATGGCTGATGCTGTTCTTGCTCCTGCTTCTGCATGGAATAAGGTGAAAAGGTTAAGCTGTTGTCTGCATTCTGTTTTCCTCAGTATGGACTTAATCAATGCTTTATGTATCAAACTTGGATTTCAATTATTTATTTTTTATTTCAAAGATATTAGAATACATAAAATACTTTTCACTGAAACTTTTCACCTCATAATAATGACAAGCTGTTCATATATTTAACTAACTTTTATACATACGTGATTTGTTTGGGATGCTTTTGTCTCTTGCAGGTTGAGGCAAGGAAGCATTTGGGAAAACAGAGCTGGTCAGAAAGCTCCAAAAAGGTCAAATGTTCTCTAATCCTAAAAAAACCCACAACACATTTGGTGAAGCTAAGGGCTTCTCCACACTGCCCTATGAAACATTTACCCTTGCAAGGAGAAAAGAAACTTCACCCTCAAAATAAACTTTATCATCAGCGTTACCAGAAAGTACTGTCAGACAGTTCCAGTGTGCCAAATGTGATCATGTGTGTTTAGGCACTGTGTATCTGAGTATGGAATATAACTCTGGTATTCTGAGTAGAAGATGGGTGTTCAGACTGGCTTGGTTTTGAAGTGATACCACCTTCCTCTCCCACCATCTTCCCCTAAATCTTAACGTTCTTTCTAGAAAATATTGACAAGACAGTGTTTCACAATTGCTTATGTAATAAATGATATATCTATAAACTAAAATACAATTAGAACATCACAATAAAAAGCCTTTTAAGAAATGAAACTACAAGTATTTTAATTCTTAGATTAGCATTCTCTTTGCACTACAGAGATCCTGATTCAGAACACGTGCACTTGCATTAAATTCTGGTTTTATGGAGGCACATGAGTTTGAAGTGCATTTCTCCTTTGGTGTTCCTGATGCTAAGAGCTGACTGTTTGAAAGGCTTCTTAGGTATATATTTCTTAGCTGAAATGAAACATAGCACATCTACTGTAGATCCTTTAAAATATTGAGCTGAAATATCAGCAGAATTTGTTTGTTTGGGTTTTTTTTCCCCCTACAGTATTAATTAGGTAGCTAAAATATCTCCCCCAGGTTTAATTTGATTAACTGGACATTATGAAAGGATAGGAAAAGGCAGATGCACTGATTAGGAAGTTAGACATTGCCAGAAACCTTCTGTCTCACCTTACTGAACTTGCAGCATTCATCAGAACTACTTCATTGAATTGTCAGTTGGACGTTTTCACGTTCAAATACACCATGATACAGGCAGTCCATGATATTTTGAGCACATAGCTATAGCTAAAAGAAAACTCTCACATCCTGTACAAAAAGACACCAAAGTTGTCACTCTCTAGGTTAACAATGACAGTGGGTGTTTAGCTACAAGAATTTTTCTGGCTTACCATCTGTCATCATGTTCTGTGCTTTCACTGGCACATAAAAGCTGATTAGTCCACATCAGCAAGTGCTGCTTTGAAGAACAAATTAAAATACATCAAAAGTTATGCAGTTCTTTAATTGCTTCCCTGGAATGTATCCAAATTAAAATATGTTTGCCTGGATAAAAATGGTATAAGAATCCTCCAAGGGACAACCAGCACGTCCTCTGTGCTATTTGGATGAAGTCATAGGACCTGGTCCTATCAGGACAAGATAATGTTGCTTAACACTAAACTGTATCTCAAAATACCACACGTTGAATACTGTGTTAACCTACAGCAGGATGTACAAGACTGCATCCAGGTGACTTTTGATTGTCTCCAGGGAAGGAGACTCCACAACCTCTCTGGGCAGCCTGTGCCACTGCTCTGGCACCCTCATAGTAAAGTTTTTTTTCGTGTTTAGGTGGAACTTCCTGCGTTCCAACTTGTGCCCATTGCTCCTTCTCCTGTCATTCGGCACCACTGGAAAGAGTCCAGTCCCATCCTCTTGACACTCACCCTTCAGATATTTATAAGTATTGATGAGATCCCACCTCAGTCTTCTTCAGGCTGAACAAACCCAAGTCTCTCAGCCTTTCCTCATAAGGGAGATGCTCCAGCCCCCTGATCATCTGGGTAGCTCTTCGTTGGACTTGCTCAAGCAGTTCTGCATCCTTCTTAAACTGGGGAGCCCAAATCTGGACACAGGACTTCAAATGTGGTCTCACTAGGGCAGAGTAGAGGGGGAGGATAACCTACCCCGATCTGCTGGCCACACTCCTTTTGTTGGCCGCCTTGGCCACAAGGACACAGTGGTGGTTCATGGTCAGCTGTCCACCAGCACTCCAAGGTCTTTCTCAACAGAGCTGCTTTCCATATTCTGTAATCCCTTTGGTATTGATCTAACATCTAGCACCAGTACTAATCTTTTCTTATTTCTACTTTATCCCAGAAGCATGAAATCACCACAATAATTGTACAATTGGGCTTGTATTTTAGAAATCAAGCTGTTGAGAATGCTTTTTCCTTTATTTTATCATGCAAGTATGGAAAATGTAAAATTAATATGTCTCGATCTCCTTTTTAATTTTTTTAAAGTCTCTTAAAGATATAAAAAAAATAAACACTTGAAATAAATTTGATCATGCCCAGAAATTCATCTAGAACTTATTTAATTTCAAGTAGGAAGACAAAAAATTTCACAGAGTGGAACATATCTCGATCAAAAAGACGCTATCTATGTAAAATACACGTGTGTGTATTTCTTCCCCTCTCCCAAGACATTAGGTATTTGCCATGCCAACACATCCAGAATGTCACTGTATATTTATATCAATGTTTTCACCTCTGCAGTTTGTCTAGTTATGCATTTATTTGTTCTGTGATGTTCTTGCAATCAAGTCATAGCAGAAATACTTCCATTCCTCATAACCACCAAGATAAAAGATTTTAAAAGCAGGGGTCTCAGCACTTAGCTGCCGTTTGCAGTCTGTGCAGAAAGCAATGCCACACCTGGTCTGCAACTACAACACAATGATCAAGCATTTGTTCCATGCAAATATTTAGTATTTTACACTGGTTGTCTACAAAAGACTTGATTTAATGTCAAGATGGCTTTACTTAATTTTCCAGTCCTTTAGAGTTTAAGTTTTGACTATATTCCAAGTCTTCTCTTTGAGCAATGTTTTGACAAGTATCTGTGTTTACAAACAACACTTGGGTAAAATACCATATCCATGTAATTAAGGTGTCAGGCACTCCTACACTGCATCTTCAAGAACGTAGAATTTGCTCAGCTTTTTTGTGTATACCAATTAATTCCTCCCTTACTCCCTCCTTCCTTTCCTCCTTTCCTTCATCATTCATTTCTTTCCATATGTGCAGGGTTTTAAATATTAATCTAAGAACTGTGATATTAGCTGATTTCATTCCTTTCAGCCTTTGCATTTGAGTCTCAATGGGAGGCTACATGCAAGACGTAAATGTTTTAGGGGCTTCCAGAATGTATTAGAAACAGATGCTGCAGTGGTCATGATATGGATGAGCACATTTGAAGCATTATACTAAAAAAAAGTATTATGGTAATGCTTATTATACCAAAACCTTCTACTGGTTGAACCCTCCTAGCCCTTTCTTGTTTTAATGACACAGTGTGGACTTGATATTCCATTGGTTCATATTCATCTCTTGAAATTAATTTCTATGTGAGTAAAATAATGTACTTTAAATTTAAAAAATGCAATTAACTCTTCACTGAAAATAAGAAATATGATTCTCCTATTTGGTCTGTCGCAGATTACTACTAGCACAATTCAGATTAGTTCCCATACTAGTTGGGCTGTGAAAGATGCTCGTTTAGCACCATATGTTCAAGAGGACATAAGTCTTAAGATTAAATTCTGTTGCCTCCTCTTGGCCAGCAGCTCATTAAAACAGACCTCATTTGCATGCATCATCAGGTGCTCTTGCCAGAAATGGTGCAGTAGCAATCTGTGGTTTGTCTGCCAGAAACCCAAAATAAATAATTTAATTTCTCTTGGTAAAGACAAAGCATCCGTCTGCACAGCAGCCACAGCAGTTCTGCCTGCACTTCATTTTAGGAGCTCCTTGCATATTGCCTGTGTACAGCTTTACGCAGGGAGGCAGCTCAATGACTCAGGCACCTATTATGAAGCTGACTTTATAAGTCTCCTTTCAGCTCAGCATTTTAGTATTCTGTGAGCTTAAAGATTTACTTTAATTCAGGAAACAAATTGGTGTTATCCCAGATACCACCTCTGACACTTGCAGAGATGAGGTGACTCTAGGCTTTATATGCCGTCTTCCACACTGTGCATTCTTTTCTTAAGAAGTTATGAGAGACCACCTGAATTATCCAAATGATAACAGAGGTAGGAAGACAATCACAATATCTGTCAATTTCTCAATAGTTCACAGGTATGCCAGTTTTTCATTCAATTCTAAAGAGTACAGTAAATTTGAAGGAGGTGCACCCTGTGATATCTCCTCTTTTTAGAAACAGTGTGCAGTAATAAAAAGTGGATTTACATAAATGTAAGAAGTTATGAGAGTTTTCAGTCAGTTTGTAACGCTGGGTATCAAAGTTCAGCAAGTCTGTTTAAAGACTCATCTGGCCCTCTGATTTTGTTGTAATATTTTATCAAGACTGGTCACTTGGGAGCTGTGCTGATTGCGCAGTACATTATATTGGTCAATTCTTGAGCAATATGTTTTAGGACCCCAGTTTGCTTCAAGAATGATGCTGGGAAAAAAACCCTAAAAACATAATACAATACTCTTATGATGCCACTGTCAGAAGGCAATCTGCACTGAATAGAGAGCTTGGACTAACTTAGTTTTGTGATATGATATCCTAGTCCAGGTATGACGATGCAAATTACAGTATGGCTGTAATTGCTGACTGGTGTTGGTTAACCTGTAAACTGTCTGAAGCAACAAAAAGAAAAGGTCATACGTCCTTCTCCAGCAGTCTGCCTACTTTCTTTCTGTGAAGTCCTATCAAGTTTTCCATGTGCAGTTAGTTACCTGCATGACAAATCTTTCTTGCAGAGTTCTGCATAATTCCGTTCTCACATCTTGCTTGTTTAGGGCATTTGTAGGGTCCAGGTAAGATGGCCTGTGGGACGAGAAAGGCTACAACTTACCTTCAATGTGTATGCAGTTCCATGATTTGTTCTGCCATCACATCTGAGCCCTTTTGAATTCCCTAACAATTTAGTTGTACGTGAATATATTGAAGAGCAGTCCATGTCTAACTCATGTCATTCAGAAAGGTTAAGGGATGCCTTGAAAAGAAACGGCAGATAATAACTTCATGGCAAAGTATGGGGACATGCTTCTCAGTATCTAGAGGGCAGTTAGGAGGAGTATCTATCTCACTGAGGACAAGGCGGGGGTCTACATTCTGCAAGTTTTTCCTGCACCTAAAACAAAATCAAGAATACTCGACCGTTGAGAGGAAAATATCCCGCTTACATGGCATCACCTCAGGTTATCCATAACATTGTCATGCTGTGATAAAACAATATATTTTGCTCATAAATAACTATTTGTATAGTTGTAATACTTTTGCTTGAAAGGCTTAAGCCCTTCTGGTACACAGAGACCAAAGGTTTGCTAACTTCACTGAATCTAACTGAAGCAAAAAGCAAGGAGTTGTAACTACCAGATTCAACTGACTCAACTCATTTGACTGGAAACCCATGTTCCACTTGGAAATTATGTGGTAAGAATCTTTGCTTTTCTTATTTTCCCTTTTCCAATACTTACTAAAACTTGCAAATAAATTCAGTTTTTCACAGCATGATTCCCCCTATTCTTCCTAAAAAGCAGAGCTATTAATTTATTTGTCTATTTTAGCTTTCCCTTTTCTTTGCTTTTCTTCTTGACATGCTGTACCATTTAATATGCCATTATTATTTCTGATTTGGTTGACTAGATTTATGATCACCCAAAATGAAACTTTGTTATTAGCCTGATAATACCTTTTAATTGTTTCATCTGGGTTTGTTTTATTTTTTTTTAAAGAAACCATCAAAAAAGTATTAACATGCATTAGTCAACTAGATGACTTTTTAATATGGTGTCAGTGTGACTCAAAGCTGTAAGTAATAATACGGCCATATGTTCACATATTCTTGTTGATAAATTAACTTGCAAAAACTGTTTCTTCCCTTGCATAGTTAGTGCTTGGCTGAAAATATCAGCCAGAATATTTTCCCCAAAAAATGTATTGCCATTGAAATTGAAACAATTGAATATTTTGGCTTAAGTTACTTTTTTTTTTTATCTGAAAAGACTTAAAACATTTAGATTTTTTTCTTTTAATAAAATCTTACTTATTCCACCCTGCCCCAAAATTTCTTCTGCAGCAAAACCTGAAATTATTGGCAGATCCTACTTAAATTTAAGAAATTACGTGCTATAAAAGGGACATTGAGAACATGTTCAAATATTCCAATAGATTACTCAGTCCCAAGGGAAGTTAGGTAGTACTTTTCAGTTCTAAGACTATCATAGAATCATAGAATCATTAAAGTTGGAAAAGACCTCTAGGATCATCAAATCCAACCGTTGTCCAACCATCGTCCAAATGTTTTACTTCAGTATAACCCCGGACTACAACAGGACAAATCAGTTTAAGAACCCTTTGCAGTGTAGCTGATAGAAGATATTCAGAGAATGTTTAAAAAATATAGAGAGACTATAAATAATAGTATATAATTAATTATTTATAAATGCACCTGTTGGACATGTAAATCATCATGAGAAAAGAACCTGTAAACCTAGGATGTTATTAAAAACTCTCTCCTTAATAACTTATTAATATTAGTCATCTGAAAATATTAGATTGAATCAAATTTCATGTCTACGGACTCTGTCTACAGACAGAGTTATCTGTTTGTCCCTTGCTTAGATGGAGCTGTGCATATCATTGTAGACTATTAGGTCATTTGTGGATTGTGGACTGTCAGGTAGTTCATGTGAAATTCTTGCGATGTTGAACTACAGGACTGAGCTTGTGCTAACCACTTATTCTGGGAAGCTAGAGAAGATATTGGTGGATGGGAGAAATAAACTGCACATGCTAATAAGCTATTGGGTTCTCAGAGTGCTTCTGGATTAGTCACATGCAACATCTACTGAAATGCAATACTTCCTGGTGACATTCAGTAGACATTTCTTCATATCCTTAGGATGGATACCTAATGGCCCTACACAGCTGAGCCCAAGGTCTGAGGCACTCAATTCAGATATGACAGCCCTGGCTTCCAGGAATTCCACTCCTTTTTTACTTTGCTGGTATGGAAAAGCCCCAAATCCCTGGAGCTCCAGGTTCCCAGCGTCAATGCAGCGATAATGAAGATACTCCCTGAAAACTTTGTGGGGATCAATGGCAACAGGGCTTTCAAGCTGTGTAGAAGTTGGAAGCAAGCTTCTGGAATAACTGAGAAAAATCTTGAAGTCATATATTTTCCACTCCTTTACCCCTAACCAGATCCATTTGATAAATCAATATTTTAAAAATGAAAGCCTACAATATCTTCAGCCAGCTGTGGTTCATATGCATGTATTTTGGGCTATTTTTCAACAGTGGATTACACACTAAGTACATTTAAAATTCTCCCATAAGGATGGGGCTAGTTTCCTATAGAGTTAGACAGTTGGATGTTTATTTGGACATTTCAGATGAAACTGAATGAGATAAATGATTTGTTGGAAGCAGCGACCATGCTCTGAACAGGCTAATAAACCTTGCTTCGCAGCAGGACTAAACAGCCCAGGGAGAGTTATTCTAACATGGCTATACTGTTTCAAGGACCTGAGCTAGCTTATCAAAGTGTTGTAAGGGTATAGCTACATGTCACTGCAACATCACTGTTAGACTCAGTCTTCGTTTGCAGATCACTCAGTCCAAAGAGGCATAGAACTGATTTTCACTGACAGCTACTGACACAATTTTTTTTAATTGTGCTATGTTTTTTAAGCTTAGCCATCAAAATAATCATTCCCTTCAGCACAAAAAACCTTGTTAGACCTGTCATACATTAAATCATACTTCTACCCCTGCGCTACTACAACTTCTAATCAGAAGCTTCTCAAAGCAGCTTTTCAGTGGGTGTGTATGTGCTTTATAATGAAAGGACCTATTTCTAAATGCCTTCAGTGTGTTTTGACAAGTTAATATTGTATTAATTTAAATTCAGACAAATAATACCTACTTCTTCCTTACACCAAAAATGAACAAGAAACAGCAGAAAAATTACTAAGATGAACTCCTGTTTGAAACAAAATTTTGACCAGGGAAGTATTTAATCTCCCCAGAGCAACACAGCTCAAGGAGATCATCCTTGTTTTACAAATGAAGAGCTTGCAATTCATGCCAAGCTAGGCAGAACTGCCCAAACTCAAACCTTGAGAATCAGGCACTTGGACCTGGCCTCCAGTTTTACAGTCCTCTGAGGTAAGGAGCATCCCTCGCACACCCAGGCAGCCACTGCCATAACTCCTCTGATGCCTGCTTGGTGCACACATGCCAGCTGTGCCTGCGGGCCACAAAGTCATGGGAGAAGACACAACACTCCACATTAGCCACAGTGTGTTCTGTCTCTGCATCATGTATTGGGCCTATTAGTGGACAGGTGCCTGAGTGTCGTGGTTCAGCCTCAGCTGGCAACTGAACACCACGCAGCCGCTCGCTCACCCCCCCCCACCCCTGTGGGATGGGGAAGAGAATCGGACGAGCAAAAGAACTTGTGGGTTGAGATAAGCACAGTTTAATAACTACAATAGGATGATGATGATAAATGATTATGATAATAATGACAGTAATGTTAATATAATAAAAGGGAAAAGGGAGGAAAGGGAAAACAGGGAACAAAAACGCAGAAACACGAACGATACAACCGCTCACCACCCGCCGACCGACGCTGCCCGTCCCCGAGCCGCGATTGCTCCCCCCTCCCCCGGCCAGCCCCTCCCAGGTAGCATACTGGGCATGACGTTACATGATATGGAATATCCCTTTGGTCAGTTTGAATCCACTCTCTTAGCTGTGCCCCCTCCCCTCCCGGCTTCTTGTGCACCCAGCAGAGCATGGGAAGCTAGACATGTCCTTGACTAGTATCAGCGCTGCCCAGCAACAGCCTAAACATCTGTGTGTTATCTCAACAGGTTTTTTTCCATGCTAATTTCAAAGCACAGCACTATACCAGCTAGAGTGAAGAAAATTAACTCTATCGCAGCTGAAACCATGACAGTATCCACCCCTTATTCCATATCATTGACATCATGCTCAGGTCCCATACTATTCAGTACAACTTCAATAATCCTTATCCATCTTCTTATCCTTTAACAATATACATATATACAGATTTTCATTTATCATTCCACTAGTTTATGGAACACCCCTGTAGAATGCCTGTGAAATGTCCATTGAGTTCATTTAGTCCATGACTTTGGATTTCATCTCTTGTAAGGGTCCTTCGGTGCGGCGGTGTGCGTGGGGTCAGGTTGTTGCATGTCAGTCCTTGTTCCATCACCGCTGCACTGGTAGTTCGTGTTCTCTCACTGCTGCACTTTGCTCGGTTCCATTGAAAGTTCATTTGCTATTATCATTAATTGGGAGATTCCCACCATGATAACAGTCCACTGATGCAACCATAGTAGTGATGACATACAACATCATATTACAATTAACAGCATATTATTCAGTTCATTGGCTGTTTTCACCCAGAATTAAATCCCCCTGGGGTACACACCGAGCTCCTCCATCCTCCCGCATCACCCACCAAGTGCACCCAGGTCCTCGAGCAAACGCAATCCCACGAGTGGGTTTGCCTCTGCTGGAAGTAGGAATAACCCAGACTGTCTTGCCCAGCATATTTTTTATGTGCACTACAGGGACTCTATCCCCTTCCACAGTACGTAAGGATTCTGATTGGGCCGGGCCAGCTCGCCTGGCAGATCCCCTTGTGTTGACCAACCAGGTGGCTTTTGCTAAATGTGTATCCCAGTGTTTAAATGTTCCACCCCCCATTGCTCTCAGTGTCATCTTTAATAGTCCATTGTATCTTTCGATTTTCCCAGAGGCTGGTGCGTGATAGGGGATGTGATACACCCACTCAATGCCGTGCTCTTTGGCCCAGGTGTCTATAAGGTTGTTTCGGAAATGAGTCCCATTATCTGACTCAATTCTCTCTGGGGTGCCATGTCGCCACAGGACTTGTTTTTCGAGACCCAGGATAGTGTTCCGGGCAGTGGCGTGGGGGACAGGATATGTTTCCAGCCAGCCGGTGGTTGCTTCTACCATGGTGAGAACATGGCGCTTGCCTTGGCGGGTCTGTGGGAGTGTGATATAGTCAATTTGCCAGGCCTCCCCATATTTATATTTCAGCCATCGTCCCCCATACCACAGAGGCTTTACCCGCTTCGCTTGCTTGATTGCAGCACATGTTTCACATTCGTGGATAACCTGCGCAATAATATCCATGGTCAAGTCCACCCCTCGATCACGAGCCCACCTGTATGTTGCATCTCTCCCTTGATGGCCTGAGGTGTCATGGGCCCACCGAGCTAGAAATAGTTCACCCTTATGCTGCCAGTCCAGATCCACCTCAGCCACTTCAATCTTGGCAGCCTGATCCACCTGCTGGTTGTTTCGATGTTCTTCAGTGGCCCGACTCTTGGGGACGTGAGCATCCACATGCCGTACCTTTACAACCAGGTTCTCTACCCGGGCAGCAATATCTTGCCACAGTGCGGCAGCCCAGATGGGTTTGCCTCTGCGCTGCCAGTTGCTTTGCTTCCACTGCTGTAGCCAGCCCCACAGGGCATTTGCCACCATCCAGGAATCAGTATAGAGATAGAGCACTGGCCACTTTTCCCGTTCAGCGATGTCTAAGGCCAGCTGGATGGCCTTTACCTCTGCAAACTGGCTCGATTCACCTTCTCCTTCAGCAGTTTCTGCTACTTGTCGTGTAGGACTCCATACAGCAGCCTTCCATCTCCGGTGCTTTCCCACAAGGCGACAGGACCCATCAGTAAACAGGGCATATTGCTTCTCATCTTCTGGCAGTGTGTTATACAGTGGGGCTTCTTCAGCACGTGCCACCTCCTCCTCTGGTGATATTCCAAAATCTTTGCCTTCTGGCCAGTCCATAATCACTTCCAAGATTCCTGGGCGACTGGGGTTTCCTACTCGAGCCCGCTGGGTGATCAGTGCAACCCATTTACTCCACGTAGCATCAGTTGCATGGTGTGTAGAGGGGACATTTCCTTTGAACATCCAGCCCAGCACTGGCAGTCGGGGTGCCAGGAGCAACTGTGCTTCAGTACCAACCACTTCTGAAGCAGCTCGAACCCCTTCATATGCTGCCAATATCTCTTTTTCAGTTGGAGTATAGCGGGCTTCGGACCCTCTGTATCCCCGACTCCAAAACCCTAGGGGTCGACCTCGGGTCTCCCCTGGTGCTTTCTGCCAGAGGCTCCAGGTAGGGCCATTCTCCCCGGCTGCGGTGTAGAGCACATTTTTAATATCTTGTCCTGCCCGGACTGGCCCAAGAGCTACTGCATGAACTATTTCCCGTTTAATCTGTTCAAAGGCTTGTTGTTGTTCAGGGCCCCATTTGAAATCATTCTTTTTCCGGGTCACTTGATGGAGGGGGCTTACGATCAGGCTGTAGTGTGGAATATGCATTCTCCAAAAACCCACAACGCCCAAGAAAGCTTGTGTTTCCTTTTTGCTGGTTGGTGGAGACATGGCTGTTATTTTGTTGATCACATCCATGGGGATCTGACGACGACCATCTTGCCATTTGATTCCTAAGAACTGGATTTCTCGTGCAGGTCCCTTAACTTTACTTTGTTTTATGGCGAAACCAGCTTTCAGGAGGATTTGAACTATTTCCTTCCCTTTCTCAAAAACTTCTTCTGCTGTATTGCCCCACACGATGATGTCATCAATGTATTGTAGGTGTTCGGGAGCTCCACCTTGTTCCAAAGCATTATGGATCAGTCCATGGCAAATGGTAGGGCTGTGTTTCCACCCCTGGGGCAGTCGATTCCAGGTGTACTGGACCCCCCTCCAAGTAAAAGCAAACTGTGGCCTGCACTCTGCTGCCAGAGGGATTGAGAAGAATGCATTAGCGATATCGATTGTGGCATACCACTTGGCTGCCTTGGACTCCAGTTCATATTGAAGTTCTAGCATGTCTGGCACAGCAGCACTCAACGGTGGAGTGACTTCATTCAGGCCACGATAGTCTACCGTTAGCCTCCACTCTCCATTAGACTTCCGGACTGGCCATATGGGACTGTTAAAGGGTGAGTGGGTTTTACTGATGACTCCTTGGCTCTCCAGTCGACGAATGAGCCCGTGGATAGGGATCAGAGAGTCTCTGTTGGTGCGATATTGCCGTCGGTGCACTGTTGTGGTGGCGATCGGCACCTGTTGTTCTTTGACCTTCAGCAACCCCACCACAGAAGGGTCCTTCGAGAGGCCGGGCAAAGTAGACAGCTGTTTAATTTCCGCCGTCTCCAAGGCAGCTACACCAAAAGCCCACTTGTAACCTTTTGGGTCCTTGAAATACCCTCTCCTGAGATAGTCTATGCCAAGGATGCACGGAGCCTCGGGGCCAGTCACAATGGGGTGCTTCTGCCACTCATTGCCAGTTAGGCTCACTTCGGCCTCCAATACAGTTAGCTCTTGGGATCCCCCTGTCACTCCAGCAATGCTGATGGGTTCCGCCCCTATATAGTTTGATGGCATTAAGGTACACTGTGCACCGGTGTCCACTAAAGCTCTATATTCCTGTGGGTCAGATGTGCCAGGCCATCGGATCCACACAGTCCAGTAAACCCGGTTATCCCTTTCCTCCACCTAGCTGGAGGCAGGGCCCCCCTAGTCCTGATCATAGTATTCATCACTCACTTCCGGTAGATATGAATCACGGGTGTCTCTGTTAAGATCAGTCAGGCCATCAGCACTTCTGCTCCTCTGTCTAGAGAATTGCTTACGGGAAACTGGGGCAGCAGCTCTCCTGGAGAAACTTCCCTGAGTAATTGTTCTCCCTTGCAGCTCACGTACCCGTGCCTCTAAGGCTGAGGTAGGTTTTCCATCCCACTTCTTCATGTCCTCTCCGTGATCACGCAGGTAAAACCATAGGGTGCCCCGTCGTGTGTATCCCTTCTCTTGAGCCAAGGGACGATTACTCCTAATGGCTGAGATACTGGTCCGTACTGGTGGGGAGTAGGACATATCTTCTTTGAGTTGCTGGAACTCTCGGGACAGTTTCTCAACAGCAGAGACGAGCGAGGAAGAGAGATTCGCTTCATATTCCCGGAGTCTATCAATCAACTCAGCCACCGTTGGTGTCTCGTCATCTTTCCAGGACATCACTGCCAATGAGTTTGCATACGAGGATGGTGCGCTCCGTACAAACTTCCGCCACATGGGTCGTGTGCACTCGGCTTCATCTGGATCTTTGGAGGACCGTTGATCGTCCAGGTCACCATAAACCACCTCAAGCACGGCTAATTCCCTTAGATGCTGAACGCCTTTCTCCATGGTCGTCCATTTTCTTAGGCGAAATACAATATCTTCTTTGAAGGGATACCTCTCTCTCACCGCGGCCAGGAGCCGCCTCCAGAGGCTGAGGGCTTGTGTTCCTTTTCCAATTGCTTTATCAATGCCCCCTTCCCTAGAGAGGGATCCCAGTTGTTTGGCTTCCTTCCCCTCTAATTCCAAACTACTGGCCCCATTATCCCAGCATCGGAGCAGCCAGGTGATAACGTGCTCACCTGAATGACGCCCGAAATCTTTCCGTATATCCCGCAACTCACTCAAGGATAGAGATCGGGTAGTTTCCGTTTCTTGTACACATGGTTCCTCCTCCTCCTCCTCTTCTCGTGATGGCCCTGGTTCATCGTAATCTCTTTCTAAACGAGTTGACTTTCTCTTCCATGATTTCTTCTTGCGTATAGGGGCGACTGATACTGGCACAGGTTGGTCCTCTGGTTCAGCTGCAACGCTTGGCACTGGGGTTTGAGTAGCTGCAGTCTCTGTCACGGCGGTTTGGGTGGCCGCAGTGCTCGTCGCTGGGGTTGGAGTAGCTGCAGTGTCTGTCGTGAGGGTTTGGGTGGCCGCAGTACTTGTCACGGGGGTCGGAGTAGTTCCTTTCTCTTTCCCTTGGGGGTACTGAATAGTGTTAAATAGGGCTCGATAGGCATGAGCCAGACCCCAGCACATGGCAGTGATCTGTATGTCTCTGGAATTGCCAGGGTGACAACATATTTCCTCCAAATGTTCTACTAATTTTTCAGGATTCTGCACTTGTTCAGGGGTGAAGTCCCACACCATGGGGGGTGCCCACCGTCTTAGGCATTTGCCCATACTTTCCCACATACCCTGCCACGCATAGCTATCAAGCCTTGGGACAGATCTCTGGGTTATATTCTTAACTTGCTTACTAACCTTAGACAGATCTGATACCACTTGCCAAAGCAATATCAACAGATGTATCTTAACTACACAAGGATGTTCAAGATACTGAAAAGTTGTTGTAAGGAGGGAGGAGACATTACATAAGATATTAGCTACGGTGCCATTCTGTATTTCCTCCATAAAAAACTCCTCAGAGGAGGAGGTATAATTGCTAATTGCCTCCATGAGGTGGTAGCTGTAGTACAGTAACGGCTTCCATGCAAAACCTAAATAACTGATAACAGTCAAGGCCAGTGTTTTAATAACAAGTCTCCTAGGCAAAATATCTCTAATCACTGCAGAGCACAGCCAGCTGACAGAACCAACAGCAAGTTTTAACATGTACTTTACAATCAGCATGGTAAAGACTGGACAAGCTAATACTGCGAGCAGATTAATCAATGCTGTGACCAGCAACTGTTATTATCTCAAACCCTTCTTGCCCCACGTTGGGCGCCATAAATAGACTGTCGTGGTTCAGCCTCAGCTGGCAACTGAACACCACGCAGCCGCTCGCTCACCCCCCCCCACCCCTGTGGGATGGGGAAGAGAATCGGACGAGCAAAAGAACTTGTGGGTTGAGATAAGCACAGTTTAATAACTACAATAGGATGATGATGATAAATGATTATGATAATAATGACAGTAATGTTAATATAATAAAAGGGAAAAGGGAGGAAAGGGAAAACAGGGAACAAAAACGCAGAAACACGAACGATACAACCGCTCACCACCCGCCGACCGACGCTGCCCGTCCCCGAGCCGCGATTGCTCCCCCCTCCCCCGGCCAGCCCCTCCCAGGTAGCATACTGGGCATGACGTTACATGATATGGAATATCCCTTTGGTCAGTTTGAATCCACTCTCTTAGCTGTGCCCCCTCCCCTCCCGGCTTCTTGTGCACCCAGCAGAGCATGGGAAGCTAGACATGTCCTTGACTAGTATCAGCGCTGCCCAGCAACAGCCTAAACATCTGTGTGTTATCTCAACAGGTTTTTTTCCATGCTAATTTCAAAGCACAGCACTATACCAGCTAGAGTGAAGAAAATTAACTCTATCGCAGCTGAAACCATGACACTGAGCTACAAGGTGCCTGAGCTACAGCCTTTAGGTTGTCACACAACCAGGTTGACACCACTGTGTGACACAGAGCACAACACCCCCTGACACTTTGGCAAGATGCATGAGCTATCTGACTTCAGGACATGCCAAAGCCACAAATACCAGTGAAGAAGGCAGAAGCTGGATCCAGGAATCCTGAAACAGTTCCCTGAGAAAGCAATCTATTACTGCAAATGAAGTGAGTTTTTTTCTATTATTTTTAATTACAATTTCCTTATCATAAATACAGATAACACCCCAAATCTTGAGGAGACAGACACAGCATAGCAGAGCAATACATTTTTAATTCAGTAAATTATTATGGAAAAGTATTTACATGATTCCTCTTACAATAGTCTAAAGCAATTCAGAACAGGGTTTTAATAAAATAAAAATCATAAAGACATGGCAGCAAAACAGGACAGGCACTTGGAGGGTAATCTAGCAGTAAGCTTGTCCCATGTTTTCAAAGACATAGAGCAGTATTTTGAAAATACACAGAAAACCTAAAAAGTGAAATTACTTCTACATTTAAAAAATGTCAAAACCCACCAGCCTTAACATTCAACATTTTTAACAATAAAACCCCTTACTTACATGACAAGCTCTGGATTAAAAATCTAAAATATAGTATTTTCCATTTGAAAATATAATCACATGACTAAAAATACAGTCTAAAGACGTGTGTTTCTAGCAACATAGCTATACCATGTATTTCTGAATACAGCATGTTAATAATTGATGTTTTGAGTCAATCCCCAATGATTTTTGTTTTTCTTTAAGCATAGAAAAAGAAGAAAAAAATCAGTTCAAGTAAGCTATTTAATTTTACAAGAAACATTTAACAATTTTCTAAACACTTGTGTTATCTGAAACTAAAAATCAATTTTTCATTTAAAAACTCTGATAGCTTCAAGCTTTTTTTGGAATGCACATATGTCCCCTCTTTTTAAGCTGAACCTACTATTTAACATAGTTCAAAATCCATTACGATCACTCCAAAACAGCACACATTAGCTTATAAAATCTTTTCCGTGAAAAAACACAAAACAAAACAAAACAAAAAAGCCCAACCAAAACTGAGTGTCCCTATAAATTTATTATAAATAAGTTCCTGGTCAAAAATTTTTTCTTTGAATTTGTCAGCTCTTACCAAGACTTACAATTTTATAGCTTAATCCAATCACTGCCTTTTAAAAGGAGTGACAATTATTTGAGGCCAGTTTCCCAGAATGAATGTGGTTTAAGCTACCATGTCTTCCTACTTTCTATCTCCTATTTCCTCCTCCCCAGTAGTCCTGACCCCACTGGCTACTCCAGAAGGTTCAGCACAACTCCTTTTTATATAAAATGGACAAAATCACTGTAAGAGTTTTGTAAAAACTAATAGGCACTTTGAGGGCATAGCTACTTAGTGCCCCCAATAAAGGAAAGGCTAAACTGCTTGTTCTTGTGTGCAAGAGAGTATGCAAAAGAGAAAAACAGTGCAAACCAGGCTTCATTGCCTGCTCACTAAAGAAGCTATTAGCCCTGGCTTACCAAGTTAGTTACAAACAATTTAGGGTAGCCAGGACTTAGGAAGGCTTATCCCTACAATATTTGATCTGTCAATTTCTTTCAGCCTGCAGTATGACTGCTATATGAACTGCTCACCAGTTTACTAAGCACAGATTAATTTAAAAAAAAAAAAAAAGAGAAAAAAAAAAGGAAAAAGGGAAGGAGGTACCTGTATTTGTTTGCAAAGATGGCACTGACCTTCATTTCATTCCACTAGTACTCTGGGGAGCCTCAGACAAATTTTTACATTTCATGGGTGTGCTTTGCTTCAAAGTCATTACCTCAAACAGTTTGATTAAACAGTATTCTGGTTGGTGGAAATAAATAAACAAGCATGTTTGCAAAAATGCTATTTACAAATATTTCTGTGAAGTGGGCCAAGGACAAAATGGAAGTCAGATTTTTCAGTGTAAAGAGATGGTGACGGAAAGACTTCTCTCACTTTAGATATGACACAGGTGGTAAGCTAAGTAAAAAATAAAAACAAGCTAAGGTCTGAAATGTTGCACAACACAAAAGACAGTATTTAAGAAAAGAGATTGTACTGTACAGGAAAAGTTACATGGTGACTCATAATGACATGAAAGACGTCAGCATAATTAATGCAAAGGCAGTTAGTCTGCAAACCCATTTAATCCTCCAGTATGCATTAAGCCTGAAGAAAAGAGATCACTGCTACAGAAAGCAGGGTAAGCTTTAATCTATATCTATACTGTCCTTGATAGCTGTCCTGAGATTCTTGATCATTACCAGTTCAAATGTTATTGCTGTGGATGTGCAGAAGCTTTATGTTACAGGATAGTAAGCATTTCAACCAATTTAATATAATCTCATTTCTTTTGTGCAAATTATCCTACAACAAATATTGACTTCTTTGCAATTACTGAGTATAACTTTTTTAACGCATTAGGCAAATAAGATTTCAATCTAGCAAACATTACAAACCACTCATTTCAACAGTGCCTGTAATAATATGGCTAGGATGAATAAATAGGTTTATACAGATATCTACTTAATATACTTAGGCAGCCATCAGAGGCTAGCGTGCAGCTTACCTTGACCTTAAGCCGGTGTCACTGCTAAAAGTGAATACACCTTTCCCCTCACTGTCCACCAGCACTCCCAGTTCCTTCTCAACAGAGCCGCTTTCCAGTAGTTCAGCCCCCAGCCTGTACCAGTGCACGGGTTTGTTCCTCCCCAGGTGCAGGACCTTGCACTTGCTTTTGTTGAATTTCAAGAGGTTCCCCTCGGCCCAGCTCTCCAGCCTGTCCAGGTCTCGCTGGATGGCAGCACAGCCTTCTGGTGTATCAGCCCCTCCTCCCAGCTTGCTATCATCAGCAAACTTGCTGAGGTTACACTCTGTCCCATCACCCAGGTCATTGATGAATATGTTGAACAGGACTGGACCCAGCACTGACCCCTTGGGGAGCACCACTAGTGACAGGCCTCTATCCAGACTCTGCTCCATTGACCACGACCTTCTGAGTTCTGCTGTTGAGCCAGTTCTCTGTCACATCTTACTCTTTAACTTGGTCCAGTATATTAGTATTAAAAAAAAAAAAAAAAGGGTGAAAATGTGTTTAATTTCTAAACTGGAAAGTAGAAGAGTAGGTAAAGGGACACAAAAGAACAAAAATGCAATAGATAAATTATATAATTACATTATGCCTCATCCAGTTGAATTTGTACTAATTTCTTAGTGTATTGCCGACTTCCATATGTATTCTTTTGAATGTCAGTAAGTGGAATGGATGAAATTATGTTTAAAGCCTCTAAATGAACAAAAAGTTAGTAACTGAATTTGTAAGTTACATTAATGCATTAATACAGTCATAAAATTTCAAACTCATTACATTTCAGCAAAATACCCTGTTACTGATTACCTCAGAATACCTTGATATAAACTCTGACTTCAACTCTGACTGTTTTCTGAAAGCCATGTTGACTATCTACATAATATTAGACTTTCCAAAGTGTGATCTACTATATTGTTGTCCTTGAGAAAGAAATTACAGACTTGCTACGGTCAAGGGCTGAACACACCTGCAAAATGCTTGTAACTTAACGTGAAGTGAATCTGGTACTCTTCTGCCACCAAAATACCAGCTGCCAAAACTGCGCGTTGGTAGCAGGGGGATAGGTAGATTCAGATAAATGAAAGCTACTGGGAATTATTATAGACATGGCAATCTTGAGACATGTAGATGGAGGTCAAGAAAGCATTTAGATTTTTTTTTCTGTATTCTTGCCCTCTTCTCATTCCTTTTTCTTAGGCATCCATTCATGGCTACTGTCAGAGTTGAGATACCAAAGAAAATTAATGAGTTGTTGGTCTGACTCACCAGACCTTCTCTTACAGTTTTTGCAACTCTACATTGTTCAAGTTGCATATGTCATTATATCCATGTTCTCTTCAAAGGAATAGAAAAGCAGGGGGAAAGGAATAGAGAAGGTAATCCTGAAAAGTCAAACAGGCCTTATTAAAAGGTATGTTAAATTCCATGGACACTGACCATTTGAGATCACTGATCACTGATCACTGACAATGATCATTTGAGTAAGTGTGAGCCGTTTCATTGAATGAAAATGAACACCAAGTACCCTATGGCATTTTTCAACATAGTCAAACACAGAGGATTAAAGTTCTAAGTATAACCCTGACTCTAAACCTTGGAGTGTGGTCCAAATATGGTACATATATTTGGACAACTTATTATATACATGTGTGTTAGTGTATAGGAAGGATACACAAGCGTGTGTGTGTGTGTAAAGGGTTGAGGTCAATCGCTTGAATATAGACAGAGAATAATTTTCAGATCTGCCTTTGAAATTTCATGCTTATGAAAAATTGACAAATATTTGCTCATTCCCCCACAAATTTTCTCCTCATTTAGAGGAAACCGCTTTCACAAAGTTTTTAACCAGTCCATATTTGTCAGAAAAGTAGACCCATAATTGCCTGAAAATGAACTATTAGAAAGGGAGTAATTGTCCTGACAAAATGGAAAGCATGTCCTTCTAGTGATTTTTTTCTTTTTTTAAAGATGCTTTTGAAACCATTCCCCCAAATGTCTCATTGGCAAGACAAGAGACACGCGGTCAATTTGGCTAAGAATTACTTCTTTGAAATGTCTTAGTTATTGTATGGGTCTCTAATGAAACTCAACATGACGTTCCTGCCTGAAAACATCTGTTCTCTGAATGGGGAAAAAAAATGAAAACCTTTTTTATATCTCTTAAAGAAAGACTTCTGCCCTGCTGAATTACCATTCAATGCATTGTAGCCAAAAGAGGTTGTTGAACTTGTGCATTAATGGATTTATAGACCTTACTAGGATCATAAAGATGAAGAGAAATCCCTCAACTGTTTTATGTATGCTTCTTGTTGCCCTTCATCGACAAAGTTATTATGAGATAGTTCAAAAACCCTTAACCATACTTATGCTTGTGATTTTTTTTATAGGGTATTGATAACTTCTCGAGGTTTCAAAAGCATTTAGAAATCACACTGAAGTTCCTGAATAAGTTAACTTCAATCTTAAAAGTTATCAACAATGAAGAAAGAGATTTTAAAAAAAGTTATTGCAAGGAAAGGGAAGTTACAATAATTTACATCTAACTGTCTTCAAAATCATTAATGCAATGAGTTAAAAATGCTTCACATGGGATAAACAGAAAAGGAAGCATGTTTTTTGTGAGAACAAAAATCTTGAAAAGGTTGCTAATTTTTGCACTGTTATTTTGCTGAATAAAACATTAGTTTTATTCAATGCTTTCTAGCAAGAAGCAGAGTGCAGTATTATTCTTTTAATTTCCATTAAACTCTTGCTTCTACTGGCAAAAAATAGCTTTCAAAATATAAAAGCCAGAAATTCAGGAGGAAGATAAATCAGTCACTATTTCCTACCTTTCTCTGTAGTCATTCAGGAGAGGACACTGAACTCGGTTATCCTCATGGCCATTTCCACAACAGAGTGCTCTATCATCATGCCAGAGTGACAGGCATTCACAAAATATGATCAACTCACCACTGGGCTCTACTGCCCCTTGAGGGGCCTCTCTCTCTTTCCAGTGCCTCTAGACAATAGCCATAGGGCAACCAGGCTTCTAGCTTGGACCTCTTCAGGCAGTGCCTAAAGAGAATTGGGAGGAATACAGAGTGAGAAGAACGGTGCCTCATGAAAGCAAAGCCCCAAAGAACCAGGTTGTCAGCTCTCCCCTCAAACATACCAGCTTTTGTTTTGCACAAAGATCAGACTGAGAAGCTGAAACTGCTGGGAGAAGCAGTAGCAATTAGCCACACCACCTCTGAGGACACAAGTGGAGCAGTCTTAAATTACTCTGTTGACAACTGATGGGGCATTTTATAGAAGCAGAAAATGATTCATTCAAGTCAAAATTTGCCTATAAAGATTCCAGGATAGTTTTTTTTTTTCTCCCAAATGCCTTTATCTCTGCACTTAACTTTATGACATAACCTGTGTGCACTCCCATTATTTGACAAAAGGGGATGTTTTTAAAGGTCCAAAGAGGACTCCTGTTGACTTTCAGTGCAAATCGGGCACTTTTAATTATCTCCCACTAGATCTATAAATGTCCTTACTTTTTCTGTACTTTAAAGAAAATAGGGTTCCCCAGGCATTGGGTCATTAACAAAAGTGTTCTCTTTTCTTGCCCTAGATAAGGGTCATAGTTAGTTAATATGGACATTTTTAAGAAACATCATTAAATATTCAACATGTTATATTAAAAAAAGCCAGAAGCAAAATAATATTTTAGATGCAAAAACCCCAAACTTTCAACATGCATAAGAATGGCTAAATTAAGCCTGTTTACTTTTTAAAAGTCTACGATTCTGTTGTTCATTATTATTCTACATTTCAAGACTCCTTCCTCCACAGCCTGGTAAGCACAAATTATCCGCAGCCTCAGCCCCTCCCCTCCTAAGCAGGCAGAGGACCACAGATTTCTGTAGTGATTTGGCCTTTTCCAAAACAAACATTGCATTTTGAATTGATTTCAGGGTAAAAGTAATTCACAGCTGCAAAAGCTCAGTTAGAATACTGTAGAGCTGATACTGCACAAACATTATCATTTCTACTTCCAGCAAATTAAAGGCTGCAGCTGATTTGCACATGCTGTTTCTGTGTAGTCTTTTTTCCCCCTCTTTTTCTTTCTTTTTTCTTTCTGTGCACCCATAGGCAAATGTTCAGTCAATTAGCAAGTACTGAGAACTGGATGATTTTCTGGTCTTACAACTCAGCTGTCTCCCACAGCAAGGAAGAGGGCAGGTGCCTTTACGCCGTTACATTACTGCATATGGTGCTGTGTCCCTTTGCATGTTTCAATCCATGCTGCCGCCCTAGAAGAAAAAATTTTTAAGAGTGACCAATCGAACAGAATTCAAGAGTTTAGCAAGCATTTCCTTCTAGTTAAAATTTATTATTGTAATTGCTCAATTAATAATATCTCTAAATTTTGCAGAGCTCAAGGTTCTGCATGCAAAGCTAAGACTCAAGAGAATCAACACTGAAATACTGCCGAATCTTGTTTTAAAGATACAGCTCAGGTGTCAGTCAGAGTCATATCTCTTCTAATAAAAACACAATCCAAATATGCCTAAGAAAAAAAATAATGACGAATCAGACTAAATGCCATTTTCCATACCATGCACCCTTATATCAGAATAAGGATCTCAACCTTGGAATCCGCTGCTATGAGTAACACAGCTCAATGTGATCTCAGATGTCATGTAAGATTTTAAAACTGAATACAGTATTAACAGTCAGGTTTGTTCTGGAATAAAGAAGCACCCTAGGAGGTGGTATAACTAGCCAGGAATTCTGTTGCATTATTCCTAAAAGATATATAAGCTGCTGAGAGGAGTAGTTTATTAAATATTTGAAAAAGCTACTGCCAATATGAAGCTATAAACTGCACATTAAATTGTAAATATTTAGTATGCATGACACTAGTGCAAAAAAGACATGGTATAAATAGTGCTAGATTACTATAATTATGACACTGGGGCCAGACTTGGCATTAGTACAACATTTAACCTGAAATCCTACTCTTCTTTTGCCTACAAGAACCTCAATCACTCTGAGAGATTTTTCTTTATTGTTTTTCATAACGAATCTCTTCCAAAACCTCTTAGAAATCAGTGTTGATTTTACAGCTAGTCAAACTATGCTATACTGTGTAAATGTAGATCTTATCTTCTGTTTGCACATGATTAATAAATCAGTTCTGACTTCTGTGGATATATATGATGAGTAAATATCTTCCAAGTAGTTTATTAATATAAACACCATCTTATGATTGTTCATGAAATGTCAACTTTGACAGTTCAATATTGACTGATTTTGGTCATATGACATTGTTTTTCTCTTTGAAATCTTGAAATATTTGAAAGTAGGATGACATGGACTGACAAATTAAGCCATGAACACGCAAGCACCTCTCAAAATTAGTTTGTTATTAGGTTACTGTTTGTTCCAGACTTTTTTTCACACTGAAGTCTCAAAATTTTAATCATTCTAAAGCAACTTATAAAAAAGTACCCAAAATATTTGCATTTTTCTTTGAGAAACTGTTTGTGAAGCACTGATACTAATTTTATTAGCTCTTTCCTAAAAAAAAAAAAGCCAAATGTCCTCTTTTTGGGATCTGAACATTTCTCCCAGCACCATCTGCCTCATGTAGGCAGAGGGTCTTCAGGTTTCCCTGCCACAAACTGGTAGGTTGCAAGGGAGGGAAGATAGCATCATGTGCCTTACAATGAAATATGACCTTAAGTTAAATAAGGCTTTGGTTCAACACACATAACTTCAGCCACTTTGATGAGGGCATTTTGATTCAGAGATGGCTAGACCATGCTCCATGCCTTACTAGCAGTAGGCAAAACCAAATTTTGCTCACTCAAGGAAATGGAGAAATTTCTTCTGCCTTTTCAACTGTCAACAAAAGTCATTATTTCTCCCCCGTTCCTATCCCTATCCCAAACATGTTAACTATTCCCTTAGCAGTAGGCGCCATTCTGAGCTGGTCTTAATGAGTGAGCTGTATATCCATTTATCTGAACCACCCCGTGCAGATGTCTTGTCTTTCTCTCTCCATGTACATTACATCTACCTTTTCAGGGAGGTGATGCTGTGGAGGCAATTATGCTCTGCAGCACACCTCAGCATCCTGTTTCTTGGTTATCTACATGTCAATACTCATTGAAGAGCACCTTGACTTCCTCTAGCTTCAAGTTCAGGTTTCTTCTCTGCAGAAATTAAAGCACAGGCAAAGGAGAAGGTACATGACTGTGTTTTGTTCCAGCAAGAATTTGCAAGGACATTAGGGGAACATATTATTGCACAGGTGTCATGGTTTTGGCAGGGATAGAGTTCATTTTCCTTGTAGCAACTGGTGTGGGGCTATGTTTTGGATTTGTGCTGATAATGAGGAGATGTTTTCATTGTTGCTCAGCAATGCTTACACTAGTCAAGGACTTTTTCAGCTTCCCATCCTCTGTCAAGTGCACAAGAAGGTGGGAGGGGACACAGCCAGGACAGCTGACCCCAACTGACCGAAGGGATATTACATATCATATGATGTTATGCTCAACATATAAAGCTGGGGGAAGAAGAAGGAAGAGGGGGACGTTTGGAGTGATGGCGTTTGTCTTCCCAAATAACCGTTACTTCTGATGGAGCCCTGCTTTCCTGGAGATGGCTGAGCACCTGCCTGCCCATGGGAAGTGGTGAATGAATTCCTTGTTTTGCTTTGCTTGCATGCGCAGCTTTTGCTTTCCCTATTAAACTGTCTTTATCTCAACCCACGAGCTTTCTCACTTTTACTCTTCTGATTCTCTCCCCCATCCCACCAGTGGGGAGTGAGCGAGCGGCTGCGTGGTGCTTGGTTGCTGACTGGGGCTAAACCAGGACAACAGGCAACTGTAGACAGACTGTTTAAACCCCCCCACCCCGCAAAAAAAAAAAAAAACCACAAAACCAAACCAAAAACCCACAAACCAAACAAAATAAAAACAAAACAATACAATAAAAAAACCCACACAACCAAAACCCACCAACCCTAAAAAACCCAGATGAACTACTTCGTTGGGATATTTTGCATAGGGTGATACTCAGGTAGGGAATAAAATCTCCAACAAGTTGGTCAGTGACTGTCCAGGTGGTGATGGGAGTCCATTTTATCAATTCTGGTAAATTTTTATAAACCAGCTGAGCTGTGGTCCTGTGTGACCACTCCAGTGCATTCATGATCCAGTTCTATTGATTACCTTAAACTGCAAACAAAATATTCTAATTTTCTGTGTGCAAAAGACTGTTCCATATGAGCATTTCTGCATCTGCATAAACAGTTTCTGCAGAGTATTAACAACTTTCCTGTGTAATATTTGGTCAATTCTATAGCAGGAACCACCTGGGGAAGTCTCTGCAAAGGCCAGATCCTCTACCCAGGATGTTAATCAGCACACTTATGCATATAAATAATGCTCGTCGATTGGCCTGTGGACAGCAGGAGATGCCTGGGGGAATCTACAGGACTGTCTGAAATTCCCACATGAAGTGCTCCTGTAACAATTAGTCACAGCTCCAGTCAGTCACAGCCCGCCAGGAGTTTAATCAGTCACCTTGTGCCAAGTCAGTCCATTGCTTCATCTGTGCAGAGGATAGCTGGCGAGCACCTGGCCCACCCAGGGAATTGATGACGTTGTAGGCTGCATATGCACGTGAGCGCAGTCCTGATAGACAGCTACACCACTGTTGCAGCTTGAACTCCCGCTATGTTACCATTATAACAAACTCCATAGACTTTTCCATAATATACAGATTTGGTGCACAGATTCACTTCCAGCCCCTAAATGACTGTTGCTCTTTATTTAGAAATTTCAGTCCATTGAGCATAAATGTTTACACTTAGATGGGATGAACCATTTTCTGTTTGACCTTTGTGTCAGCATCTTTGACCTATGAATATAGGATCTAAGGCTTAGAAGTTAAGGAAGCAAAATAAGGTCTGTTCCTTGGAAGTAAACTGACTTGGTGAATTATTTGGGGAATACTGGAAATGAAGCAAAATTTGTTTGCTCTGAAAGTTTTCAGAAATTTTCCTGCCTTTTCCCTCCACTTCTCAACATTTCCCCATTTGATGTTTTTGAGACTGTGATGAGAGAGGAATTCTGTATAAACCTCAAGTGTGAAGGCAGCTGATGGCTACCATTTACGAAAGGGTGAAGGAAGAATACTTCAAGATGTGTCCTTATTAGGTTGACTTTGAACAGCCCTAGACACTCAGTAGCTCCTGCTGAAGCTGTCAGGCTCTTCGGAAATTCAGGTTACTTATATAGGTGACAGTGCAGAAAATAAAACAAAACAAAACAAAAGTCATTGGGTACTTCTCTGAAGTTCTAACACACTTTTTATTTGCCAGCTCGATTTCAGTTTGCCCTCTTTCAGTTGATTTTCTCTTAATCTCTGTAAAACTTTTCTGACATAAGAAGGCATTTCTCAGCTTATTTCTACATCAAGCACATTTTTTTGCTGTTCTGTGTTTTGGAACATAATTCCAGATAAGTACTCATGATCAAAGTCAAGTCATCTTGTGCACCAACTCCTGGTAGTTGGTACAGAGCAGATTTCATTTAATAACAAATAAGATCTAATGAAAGATAGAATTTTGAAGGCTTCCAAGAGAAGTCTTCCCATTTCATATGAAAATCTGTTTTAACATTTGGGACTTTTCTAGTAGGTAATTTAGCTCATCCAAATACAACAAGTCAAATAACTACTTTTTCCTTTCCAAGATAAAGATTAATTTGTTAAAATGAGATGTGTTTACTGCACACTTGTATGACAATATAATGGATCAACCTGCAGACTTGCAAAAAAATGTTCACATAGTACCACAAAGATATGTTTAAACTGATAATTGAAATTCTTTGCAGTGATACTGTGAACTTAAAACAGTGATGTGTTGTGCAACAGAATAAATAATGAGTCACAAAATGCTACATCCTCATAAGCGTTAGGAAAAAAAGTAGGAGATCCACCACAAGTTAGAGCCTAGTGCTCTTAAAAAACCTGCAGCTTTTTTAAAGGGAAATGTCACTGGTGGAATATTTCTGAGGCAGGAGACAGAAAATGACAAGTTCAGCCATTGACTCACTGTTAACTTTGGTAGCTTTTAACAGTGCATGTTGAAGTGGTTGTACCACCTTCCTTCTCTAAAGTTAATATTTTCAGTTTTGACATTAAATATTTTAATATTTACTGGGCCTGGGAATATCTTCAAGCTGAGAAACTTAGAAGACATCTAGCAAGCTCTATTCTGGAATACCTCATAAATTAAGAGCTGAGACTTTCACTTCAGAAATGGGAGTCATACGTTTGAAAGCCTGATGCAGTGTTAGTGAGAAGAAAAATGGGCATGCCACATCACTTGTGCATAAGAAAGGAAATATTGCCACCGTCATGAACTTTCAAATATAAAAGTGAGCTGGCTTAGACATCCACTGGTGAATTAAAAAAGATTGTGTGTCTGGGTTCTTTGGTACCTATGCTCAACAGCACAATCTTGCATTGGGTACCCAGAGCCCCTGCAGAGCCTACAGGAAGGGCTAAACATATCTGAATGTGATCCAGGATGGCTAGAAAGCCAAATGGGAGCCTGCTAGAGCAAAGCAACAGAGGCATACTGAGAAGCGAGACATGCCTTACAAATGCAGCTGCTCTGCAAGGTATAGGTACTTTACACAGGCTACCAAAAAGTGCACCCCTCCGTATGGGATCCAATGTCCAGATCCTTGGCAAATGTGTCCAGCCCACACCTTTCTTCTGTTAAAGGGCACAGGTAAAAATGTGTAGAGGAGGAGAAGAGGCAAAGAAAAGGGTATTATCCAATACTTTGTGTTGCGGCTATTCAGTCAAGATACCACTGCTGAGTGGGATGGGTAGAAGGAAGGGACAAAATTCTCCTGTCTGCTGTTTAAAGAAATTATGTAGGAGAGGTAGGAATTGAAGACATGAATTGCAAGCTCTATTTAAATAATTACTTCTGTGTTTTCCAAGTAGTAGTTAAAGGATAAAAAAAGAAACAATTCTTGAGGAAGTAAAAAGTATTATCTACTGGACTACTTTGGGCAGGCATATGTACCTATGTGTTAGTCTACAAATTGCAAGTTTACCTCTGTCTTCATCAAACACTGTAATTCTTAAAATGGAAAAAAACTGCACTGTTGTTAGTTTACCTAATTTACACATTTAAGGATTATTAAACAAATTACAGAATCACAGAATCACAGAATGGTAGGGGTTGGAAGGGGCCTCTGGAGATCATCTTGTCCAACCCCCCTGCTTGAGCAGGCACACCCAGAGCAGGGGGCACAGGAACATGTCCAGGCGGGGTTTGAATGTCTCCAGGGAAGGAGAGTCCACAGCCTCCCTGGGCAGCCTGTGCCCCTGCTCTGGCACCCTCACAGGAAAGAAGATTTTTTCTCATGTTTAAGTGGAACTTCCTGTGTTCCCCTTGTTCTGCCATAGGGCACCACTGAAAAGAGTCCAGTCCCATCTTCTTGACACCCACCCTTTAGGTATTTAGAAGTATTGATGAGATACCCCACTCAGTCTTCTCTTCTCCAGGCTGAACAAATCCAAGTCTCTCAGCCTTTCCTTATAAGGGAGATGTTCCAGCCCCCGATCATCTTCGTAGCTTCCAAAAATGTAGGGAGTACTAGTCACAAACATTTTAGATATGTTTATACAGAATTATCTAGGCCTTGGATGTTTTCAAGCTAGTATTCATGCAATTTCCCCTTTTCAATTCTGTCCTTCAAACAGTACCTCAAATGTGGAGACACCATGTCTTCGTATAACCACACAAAACATTGCATTTATTACAATAAACAGCCTCAGGAAAATCACTATTTTGCCCCAGTTTGAGCCTGGAAAAATTATCAAATGTAACAGCTGCATGGTGTGCAGAATAAAGAACATATAGTATACACGGATACAAATAACTTCCAGCTAACTTTTTGTTAAGTTCCTCTAAACAGTGTTTGTGTCTGAATTTGTAATTAGTGTACTGAACAGATGGAGTTAGCTGAAATACTGAAGTGCCCATAAAATGACTCGTGCCACCTAGTGCTTGCATGCTGGAATATAATTTGCTCACCAGAGTTTTGTCTCCATGGAGAATGTCCCCATGAAGAGAGGAGAGAGGTAAAGAGGGGAATGCTTTATAGTCCTGATCTCTATTAGGAGTCATGCTCAAGGAAGCAACTGCATCATCGATCAACTTTAAATGATAAAGTGTTTGATAATCATAATGGCAAGCACTCCAAAGCAAAGCAAATTTAAATGTTTCCCAGGAAGTCTCAAAAAGGTTTGACAGCTGTGAATGTTCTCACAACAAGAATTAAAATATCCATGCCTTTTGTTTGGTTTCTCAGCAACAACTATGAGCACCTTTGATGCCTCTGGATAATATTTCAAAAAAGCAGCTAAGAAGTAAGTGCAGAGAGGCTCAGGTCCAGTGTTCCAGATATCCACAGCTATGTTGTCACTTAAATCAGTGACAGGAACATGACATACCCATCACTGTATGTCAAGGTGAAAGCACAGACGTGACTCAGGAGGTCTGGGCTCTCTTCTTGGTTACAGCAACTGAGGGACTCATTTGCTGTTGGCACTCCACACTTCTGTCTTCCAATCAAAAATGGGGATAATAAATTACAGTTTGCCTAACAGCCATGGGACTTAACATGTAGTTCACCAGCACCTGAGTGCTTACCATGGTCTGCTGGAATATGCAGTAAAAACTAGCAAATATTAGCATCAGTTCTCAGTATTAGTTAGATTATCATCAGCAAAAATGACCAATTTCCTCATTCTCTATTAGTTAAAACCTTCTGGTAAGATAAGAATAGCTCCAAATCCATCCTGCAAACTGCTTTTTGTGGCTGCATCTTGTATCCAGACACATGTGCAAGTCTATTGGTTACAACTGCTATGTCACTTACAAACAGAACTGTCCTGAATGAAGGCTGGGTAACGCAATGCTCTCTCACTCCAGAAAACACTAAGATTCATATTTTCTAAATTATTTAACTCCCTAACTTACAACCAAAGAGATGTTTTGGGCCTCCTGTAGGGCAGTATTGCAGGCATTGACCACTGGCTTTGAGTCATGCCTCAGTGGTTCTGCATATAGAGTTCAGTCCTGTATTCTTTTGTGAAAGAATTTAGCCTAAAAGCATAAAAAAGCATATATGCTTAATATTATCATGCAAAATTGACAAATAGGTGTTATATTTGAAGTTTTTCCCCTAGGACTGAACATGAATCCTTTTATGAGAATTATGCTTAAAAGATCATCAGATGCATGATCAGTTGTAGAAGCTTGTTCCACAACTTCTAACAAAAGACTAATTTTTTACTCTAACAAATTTGAATAAATGATGTTTCTTTTAATTTACAAAAAATCAGAAAGAAAGCTGAGCAGTTTCTGGACTATACCTTTTCTTTACAGAGAGTGGAGACCCTGGGAAAAGGGCTGCAGCCTACATCTGCCACTCACAGCTTTTGTTTTAGAAAAGTGTGGGGTTATTTTCTTTTTTTTTTTTGGTTAATAAAAAAAATCATTGCAGGTCAGCTTCTAATCCCATTCAAAGCATGACAGATACTGGATAGACTATAAAAATTTGAAATTTCTGACCATTAACTTTGTTCTGTCTCATATTGCAGGTTGTCAGGAGGGTTGGAAATGTGGCAAAGACATCACAGTTCAGCTGAATAGCTCAAAAGGGAGGGCAATTTCTATACATGCACACACAAAATTGAGAGAAGGAGGGGAAGAGGAAGAGAGAGAGGAAGGAGGAGACGGAGGGAGGGAGGAAGTGAGGGAGCAAGTATGAAACTGAGCCCTTTTTCTCAGGCTTGAAACAGATACATAAAATAATGAAAGTTTCCTAGCAGAAAGTAAGAGCAATTAGCAAATTGTAAAGAAAAAATGTTTTTCTAAGAAAAATATCATAACAGATGGCAAACTGGTTGCGCTATACTTTGTTCAAAAGTAATAAAAAAGTAAATATGATGAAATAGACAGCATAAAACAAGAAAAGAAGCAACTTCTATTACCAGAAAAGGATAATTAGGATACTTAAGGTGCAGAAAAATATAAAATTAGTAGAAACATCAAGTTTATTGAGAATAAATCCAATTAGAATGGAGTCCTTTGCAGCAACTATAGAGAAGCTAGTCTCTCAGCAAGGAAACTACAATATACTATAAGTATTTTATATAAAATGGTATCATGCAAAATTAATTGTTAAGCATTTTTTTTTCCCCACAAGTAATACAGTATAAATAGGAAGAGATGCTTAAAGTACATTACAGCAATTTAGATGGCAAAGATTTTTTTTCCAAGACATATTAAGCAATGCAGATTGAAGGTCTGTTTAAAACTGCTGGCCATTATTGCTTTGATAAATAATAAATCAAAATTTTTCCAATGATTTCAGCGTGCGCAAAGCTAATGCACACCTCATGGACCAGTTGATGCATTGCTCTGTATGTGCTTGAATTTTGAGATATATATTTACATGCCAAAGAATACTCTCTGCAACTGAAAAGAATCAAATGCAGAAGTTACACAAAAGCGTAGAAGGATTCAGAAAAAAAGGTTGGACCATAGAGAGATCATTAGAACACTTAGCAAAAAATAAGTTCAGAGGACCAGATCTCACTTTTCAACCTCTTACCAAAAGGGATCTCCCTGTGAGCAGCCTGCTTTGCAGTTTTGTACCTGCGATTTGTTACAACTTCCCCCTCTACGGTTCATGACAATGGTCACTGACAGCAACAATGCAACGCCTTGGCTGCATTAATCTGGTATGGCAGCGACTGTGACCATCACACCCCTCTGCAGGGACCAAGGCCAGGTGGGTCAGGCAACCCCAGCTGTGCTCTAATCTTGTGCAGATATCTCAGCTGGGGTTTTGAAGAAGAGCGGGCACTGTATAGAGATACAGCCAGGAATCTACATCACCTCTGGACTGACCCAAGAGACTGATTTAGAGAAAGCACAGCTTGCAGAATCTAGGCAGAATATTTGTAGTCACCTTTCCCACTGTTCCTCTGCTAAACTGTATTTTAAGGAATGACTTAGCCTTTTATGTTTGCTTGAGATACACTATGATCTTCATGGGACAGTGGAAAAAAGAAATCTTTAGCTTTGGCCTATTCAGGCACCACTTAGTATTTTGGGGGTTGTTTGGTTTTTTCCTATTATTATTACTTGAGATATAATTTTTAAAGAAGTAATCTGTAAAAGAGGAAAGAGTCACGCGGAATAAATTAAGAATATTTATTGTATTCTCAGATGGTGCAATGGAAGTACCTACACTTATAGAAGGCATAAAAAAGAAATATTAAAAGCTTCCTTTTAAGAAATATTTTTATTGCTAGTAATTTTTGCAGAGATGGGACTGGAGTGGCACAAGCAGGTTTTAATCTGAATCTCTTTACACATTTTTTAACAGTGTGTCATAATATAAGCATTAAGAAAGTAAGAAGTTTTTCTTCTTGATTGAAACCTATGGGCCTTTGCTTCCCCTAAGCCTGTATTTAAAAACCTGACACATTAGTTATTAATACGTTCAAATTAACTTCTTTGGGGGCGGGGGGGGAAGAGCCACCAGCTGCCTATGACACATCAGTATAGAGGAAAAATAAGATATTTTAAAGAATAAAATGGTAATGTCACTAAAGAAATGGTGGATAAATGCACATAGAAGAAAAAGACAGCAGTCCCTGGGATATCTGATTTAACCTGATCAGCTCTAACTATTGTTCACTGATCTACAACCTCTATACAGACGGGTTTGGCAAAAAACAGCGTTTTTCAACAAAGTTAGTGAAAAAGAAATAGATCAAGCCTAGACTAGGAAACAGATGAAGACAGGGTCATCCCCACCAGGCTATTGTCCATTTCTACTCTCCTGTTCCACCCTGTTCTCTGTCAAAACACCACCCTTGGCTTGGGACAGTGTCGTATTAAAAACTATTTGTTGGTAATAAATGGTCTTGATTTTGGTCAGCTGCTCTTGTGTATTATTGAGAAAGTCCTCTAATAATTCCCAGCTCTGGCAATTGTCAGGGTCAAGACAACAGCTAGAGTTTGAAAAGAGTTTTTTGTCAAAGGCTTATAACCTACACAGTCACTGCCTGTTTCTTGACAGCTGATGAGAACCAAAGTTCTGATTTTCAGCACAATTGCCTGTATCTTAGTTATAAGGTTATTTGGCATTCACGGGGGTAATGAGTTAAACAATCTCTCACAGATATCATTAAAATTCACATTACTATGCAGAAAGCATAATTTGATTGACACTGCCAAAACTTGTGTTTTGCAGCAGTAGTTAACTCTGATCTGTGCTGTACCTACATCAGAAAACATCTTTAATGGTTTGTAAATTACAAATGATGAAAAAACCCACAGAGTCAGAGCAGGAAATGCAGTTAAATAGGGCACTACATTGGCAAACAGCAGTAAATAACAGCATGTTAACTACATGTCCAGACAGAAGGCTTCGAGGATCACACAAAGGCATGGCACTGGTATCCATTCATGTGTTTTAAAGATTTGTTTATTATACATTGAATATTGAATTTTCTTACATTCTTGCAGTTTCAAAGCAATATCAAAAACCTTCTGAACTTTTTCAGAATAACAGCAGTAACCATCAGCTTGCTTCAAGACAGCAAGCAGAACAGTTAATGTGAAGAGCTTTTCAGGGCAAAACCCAGGAATTTATATCCATGAGTCACATAACTATAATCTTAGAAGGTTGATTGGACTGTAATTTTGGTTTGCTTTTTTATGCTGTTATCAGTGGAAAGGAGTATGTAAGAGGTACTACTCATCAAATAAACAAGCAAAAATTTAAGAAGGGTAGTAAGAAAAGCAAGAGCTAGGGTTTTCTTGAGAGTTTGGGTTGAGGTTTTTTTGGAGATGGATTACAGTTAGGCTCTTCTAAACCATAAAAGATGATGCACTATATCTTACCATCAAGCAACTTTGTTCTCATAGCCAGAGTGCAATACTCAGAAGTATAGAGTATATACTTTTTTTCCCCTTTTTTTAACCACTATGATGTTTCTTGAGGATTCAGTGCCCCAGAGTGTGGTAGGATAAATGTCAGGGTTCTTGGATGGTTGATCACAGAAAGAACAACAGTTTATATGGTCTGCATTTGAACCCAGGTTCACTCACTCTAGAGTCTGATCTGTGTGAGACGGGGCAGTGCTTCCCATTTATGGCACTCTGATGCTATACCAGGGATGATACCCAAGATGTTCAGAGTTAACTCATGAGGGAAAGAGAAAAAGTTGTGGTTTTGTTGTTTGGGGCTTTTTTAATTATTATTATATTTTACAACAATGTTCCACTTATCCTGTAGGAAGGCAGGGAATTGGTACAGTATATTTGGGAGCATGCTACCCCATTTTAATTATTTACTCTGAAACGCTGTTAGAAACAAGGGAAAGCAACAACCTCTGTAGCTTCACACAACACACTGCAACTGCAAGAGCAAATAAAAACCACTGCATATGTAGTTGGCTTCTTTGGACTCATCTCTGTAACATCCAGAGAGATCTAGAGATACTAGTGAGAGACAAGAAAAAATACTGTCCTAGTTTCAGCTGGCATAGAGTTAATTTTCTTCGTAGTAGCTATGTTTTGGATTTGTGCTGATAATGAGGAGATGTTTTCATTGTTGCTCAGCAATGCTTACACTAGTCAAGGACTTTTTCAGCTTCCCATCCTCTGTCAAGTGCACAAGAAGGTGGGAGGGGACACAGCCAGGACAGCTGACCCCAACTGACCGAAGGGATATTACATATCATATGATGTTATGCTCAACATATAAAGCTGGGGGAAGAAGAAGGAAGAGGGGGATGTTTGGAGTGATGGTGTTTGTCTTCCCAAGTAACTGTCACGCGTGATGGAGCCCTGCTTTCCTAGAAACGGCTGAACACCTGCCTGCCCATGGGAAGGAGTGAATGAATTCCTTGCTTTGCTTTGCTTGCACACACAGCTTTTGCTTTCCCTATTAAACTCTCTTTATCTCAACCCATGAGTTTTCTCACTTTTACTCTTCTGATTCTCTCCCCCATCCCACCAGTGGGGAGTGAGCAAGCGGCTGCGTGGTGCTTGGTTGCTGACTGGGGCTAAACCACAACAGATACCTGGGGATAAAGCAGTATTTTAAACAGTCTGTTGCACTGGAAATATGACACATACTAATGACTGTACTAAGCTTTTAAAAATTCAGTTTCCAAGGAGACATTTAGTTTCCTTAAATAAGCAATTCAATAAGAAAACGTATTTGTATACCAGGTTTTTCATTTCAGTCTTAACAGGCCACTTCTTATTTTAAGGAATCACCTCTACATAAGTTCAATCTAACAATTCGATTTTTCGGTGTCCAATTAAGGCCCCTCCTCCCCACTTAGTTTCAGCAATCGTTTCATTGATTGTATAAGACAGTTCTTGCCCTTGAAGAAATAGGTACTGGGATTTTTTTGAAGTAAATATGGGCACATATAAAACCATGAGAATAAATTTCCTAATGCTATATCCTGTGACTGAAGCTTGCAAGTCTTGCAGAATTATTTAGTTTATGCAAATCAGCCAAACTGCAAAGCCTGTGAAAGAAATAAGTCAGGAGCTAATTTTGTTCAGTTACCTGGAGATGGCTAAACAAGACTTTTGTAGTTATTTTGGTAAACCTGTATGTCATAGTAGTTTTTGCAATACTTGTGCAATAGCCTTCTGGAAAGTATTTGTCCTAAGCAGGATGCATTAATTATTTCCTGTTAATCCATGGGGCTCAAAGATTTTTTCTGTGTGTCCTATAGATATTATGCAGTACTTTCATATATAGCACATGCACCTTTTCGGCCTTCTTCTACTTCAAAACCTAAGAAACAACTGATTTGTTGTTTTTCTAATAGTGTTTCCTCTGTAGTTTTGTAAAATCGGCATAGATAAATAGCAAAATAATCAGCAGAACTAAAAATGAGGATTTTTCCCTTTTAAAAACAAAAAGCTAATAAGCCCATTCTTTTTTTTTCTTTTTTATCAGAAAATAATTCAATACATGGTTTTTTTCATATTAATATTATCCTTTGGTGATTTACAATAGTTTCAGCAAATACAATATCTTCTCTCTCTGTTCCATTTCAGAGGAAGAAACCAAGAAAAAGAAATCCTAAAAACACATTATTGCCAGTAGGCTGATCTGTTTTGCGTGGTCCTGACATTATTTACTATAAATTATTTAATTTGATCAGTGAATTCATAAAAAAATTAAAATTACATGCAAATTAAGAAATGCAGTTGTACACAGAGCTAACAGCAGTGGGTTCATTCTACAGTTAACCAGCAACAAGGTATAAAATGCACTGTGATATAATTACTATTACTAGGGGCATGGCTTTAAAAACCATTAAGGCGTATCTAGATTTAATGAAGTGAGAAGAACTGTTTCTGGTATTGCTCTAGCTTCTATAAAGGGACAAAAGGGAGAGCTTCCTTAGCTGACAAGGTAATAGCAAACTACATAATAAACATGCACTTACTGAACAACACAGTCCATTTAGAATAATACTAAGTCCTGGACACAGTCAAAAATAGACCTATAAAACCAAGTTAATGTGGTTTCTCACCTAAACTTTACAAGTAATTTTTAGATTAAAGAGTATTCATTTTACAAATTTACCATGGGGAAGAACTGAAAGACACAGCTATTACCAGTTAATCTTAGCAAATGACAGAATATTGCAGTGAAATGACAGACAGATCATAGAATCATAGAATGTCCTGAGTTGAAGGGACCCACAAGGATCATCAAGTCCAACTCCTGTCCCTGCACAGGACAACCCACAAATTCACACCATGTGTCTGATGGCATTGTCCAAGTGCTTCCTGAATATCGTCAGGCTTGGTGCCATGACTGCCTCCCTGGGGAGCCTGTTCCAGCGCTCCACCACCCTCTGGGGGAGGAATCTTTTCCTAATACCCAACCTAAACTTCCCCTGGCACATCTTCCTGCCATTCCCTCAGGTCCTGTCATTGGTCACCAGAGAGAAGAGATCAGCACCTGCCCCTCCTCCTCCCCTTGTGAGGAAGCTGCAGACTATGATGAGGTCTCCCCTCAGTCACCTCTTCTCCAGGCTGGACAAACCAAGTGACTTTAGCTGTTCCTCATACGACTTCCCCTCTAAACCCTTCACCAACTTTGTGGCCCTTCTCTGGACACTCTCTAGTAGCTTTATATCCTTAATGCACTGTGGCGCCCAACACTGCACCCAGCACTCGAGGTGAGGTTGCACCAGCGCAGAGCAGAGCGGGACAATCCCCTCCCTTGACCGGCTGCAATGCAGGGCTTGATGCACCCCAGGACATGGTTGGCCCTCTTGGCTGCCAGGGCACACTGTTGGCTCATGTTCAGCTTGTCATCAACCAGAACCCCCACGCCCTCTCTGCAGAGCTGCTCTCCAGCCTCTCGTTCCCCAGCCTGTAAGTACTTCCAGGGTTGCCGTGCCCCAGGTGCAAAATCCCGCAGTTGCCCTTGTTGAACTTCATATGGTTGGTGATTGCCCAGCTCTCTAATTTGTCCAGATCCCTCTGCAGGGCCTCTCTGCCCTTGAGAGTGTCAACAGCTCCTCCCAGTTTTGTGTCATCAGCAAGCTTAGTATTCCTTCCAGTCCTTCATCCAAGTCATTTATGAACACAGTAAAGAGAACTGGCTCTAAGACGGATCCCTGCAGAACCCTGCTAGTGACTGGCCACCAGCCCAATGTAACCCCATTTACAATGACCCTTTGAGCCCAACCCATCAGCCAGTTGCTCACCCATTGCATTATGTGCTTATCCAGCTGTATGCTGGACATTTTGTTCAGGATGATACTGTGAGGGATAGTATTCAAAGCTTTAGTGAAATCCAAAAATTTTACATTGACTGGCTTCCCTTGATCAACTAGGTGGGTAACCTTGTCATAGAAAGGAATCAAGTTTGTTAAGCAGGACTTTCCCCTCATTAACCTGTGCTGGCAGGGACCAATGACTGCATTGTCTTTCAGGTGTTTTTCAATAACTCCCAGAATATTCTTCTCCATAGCTTTGCCAGGCACAGAAGTGAGAGAGATGAGCCTGTAGTTGCTGGGGTCACCCCTGTTGCCCTTCTTGAAGATCAGGACATTTTCCAGCTTCCAGTCAACTGGGACCTCTCCAGATTCCCAAGAGCATTGAAAAATCATTGACAGAGGCCTCGCTATGACATCAGCCAGCTCTTTAAGTACCCTTGGATGAATCTTATCAGACCCCATTGATTTACAGGGTTGCAGCTGGAGCAGCAAGTCCCACACAAGTTTGGTGTTCATTGGGAGTTTATCATTCCCACAGTCATGGTTCTCTAGCTCATCATTGGTGTTGAAGGCAACACCACTGATGTTGCAGCTTGGGTGTCTGTTCAGCACAACATCCCTCCTGACCTAGGGTAGAGAAACTTGACAGTACACAGACCACAGAATATGGAAAATTCATCCACTACAGAGTGTCTTTATGACAGCTTTCCTTCCCAGCTCAGGATGCAAATAGCGAGGGCCACAAACAGTGTATTGGAATGTTAAGGTAGGACATAGGTAAAAGCTTCTGTACTAGCAGCATAAGGTAGCACTGAAACAAGTGCAGAGGTGAAGAATGTCCATCTTTGGGATTTTCAACACTTAGAAGGATGAAGCCCCAGATTATCTGATCTACTGTTGGAAAGCTGACAAGGCATTTGGACAAGATGACCTCTAGAGGACCCTCCTACCTCTGTGGTTCTCTGTATTGTGACAATATTCTTGATCTATTCAGAGAGACTAAAACCACAGGAATAAACTTAGCAGGATACACACTTCTTCCAGTGGACTTCATTCTTCTACTGATTGAAAGGGACATTATTAATGATTTTACAGCTCCTGCAAGGCTGTCATTTGCAATGAATTCACAGTACAGTAAGAACTATGACAAGACTGTCGTTCTGCACTCCTGAGAGGAGCTCTAACCTGAAATGTGGGAAATAAAAGAACTTCCATGTTCATCACAGACTTTCTACCTAATTTAAACATGCCTTAGGTAATGCCTCCAGACCTCCATCTGGAGGTGGCTTGTGATCGGCTTCTTCCATTGTCAGGTATCTTATATTTAATCCTACTCTCTGATGAATTACAACATAACTGATTTAACATGATTAGTGCACTTTCAAATATACATTTAGTAGACCTACTTACAGGAATACCCTTATCCTATGTCTTGTGGTCCATTCGAAATCAGCCAACATGTTTGCTAGTCACAATGGCAATTGGCTGGAGCACTGTCTTGTATCAGCATTAAATTGGCACAGAAATGTTTGTGGAAGGGCTGATTCTTGTAAAAATCAGTTAATCATACTTCAATACATACAGCACATGCTTAAACTACAGTCACAACATGGAGATGGAAGTGGTGAATAGTTATTTCCCCAGCCTAAATGCTGAAATAATATCATAAAAACATACTTTATGAAATCTATTGAGCAAGTTGCAGAAGAGAAAAAAATTTTGAGAAATATTATAACTGACAGACTGTGAACAGCTATAACAGCAACAGCCATTTAGGCCAGCTCTGGTATTAGTGTTTACTCTCCTGAGAGAATAGCTACCTTCTCAGAGGAGGTCAGTAAATATGTTAATGATAAGTAAATTGATTTTGTTTATTCTTGTACAGTAAGCTAGTGCTAGGCGTTAAATAGTGTTAAAAGTTTAAAACAAAACATGAAACTATATATAGTGTATCTTTTCATTTCTCCTGGATTTTACAGTTCTAGGCCTTGAAATAGGTGTGTTTTGGTAACCTCAACCTACATAAACTTAGTTTTGTATCTCTTTTCTGTCCTGAGAATAGGTAGAAAAACTACTAGATTTCCATTTATATTATTATGTGCTGCTAAGTAGTAAAGATTATTATCTTAAGCTGCAATAACCATCTTGGGAATTAATTAGACCTCATTAGACCGTCAGAAATGGGTGTCTTCTTCCTCCTCGAACTTTTTTTTTCATTATTTGTGACTCAGTATTTTCTATTTACTGTGCAAAAAGTGTAACTTTCTTTTCAAAATGCATGCTGTTCCTCATTATTGGCATTGATGTATTTACTTCTGACTCTATATCTTCTGTCAAAGGTGTAGCATTAAAAAGTTACATTTTAAGATGACATTACAACTCAGGTGAAGAAGTTTAAAGAGCTTGGCTTTTTAAATTTTCAGTTGCTTGTCAATGCTTCTGAATCAGCAGTTTGCCCCAGAACCATCAGCAATCACACTTGTTACTTTCTTTTTTTTTTCAACTAACAAATTATCTGAAGTTTGCACATGAAGTAATGCTGCAGATACTACACTGATTTACAGTCCACAACACTTTGACTAGAAACGAGGTCATATATTGCATTTGCCTTTCTTTGCTGTCCCATCTGACCCCCTTGGGGTTTCCTAAGTAAGGGGACTTTGAAAGAGAACATTTGTTCTAGCCAGCTGGAGCCAAGAAAGTGCCTTAAACCCATGCACATTAAGTGACATAATGCTCCATTCTATGTGATCTCTCCAGCAGATAATACAGATAACACTGTTTTCCACTATGCCACTGTCTGTGCATTTTTCTATGCACATAGGTCTTCTTGCTACTTCAAACATTATCAGGAGACAGGTAAAACAGATCGCAAAAGACGTTTCCTGCAAAACTTAAAGTAGCTGAGAAAACCTCCAGTATTTCTCCAAGTTTCTTACAAAATGTAAGAGGAAGGACTTAAATCTTGAGTTGACAAACTTTGAACAGGTATTTTTAGTTTAATTCTGCAATAGTTTAACTTAAATTATTTTTAAAATCTCATAGTGGAAAAAACAAGATTTTTCCTTAATGAAATACTTCTCTCAAGTACAGCAACACATACATCAGACCACTCATCACAAGTAAACCAAGATCCAGGGAGCCAAAAGAACTGGCACTGGGGCACTGTATTGATAAAGAACACCATTTAAGATAAAATAGCTATAAGTACACATCTCCTTGAACTGAAATCTTAAAAATCTATGTTATCTGAGTCATAAAAGCATTTAAAAATTAACGATTGCACTTTTATATATATTTCTGTCTTATTTATCCTGTATTTTGATACAGGAAGCTGAGTATTTCATTTGGGTAACATCATCAGCATCATTCTTTAATAATAGGACTAATGACAGTAATTGTTCTTTTTGAATTAATGGGACATCTTACACAGAAAAACACTAATGCAAAGAATAGACGCTGCAGAAACTGAATCAAGTATAATGATTTCTACTTCATTGCATTTTCCATATAATGCAAGATACTGTGTCTATAAGGCACTAATATGCATGTTGCTATTATTGCTGGAAATCTGACTCCCTGTGTCTGCAGTTGTCAAAAGTGCTGTTGCAGGCAGAAAGAAATTAAGCTTTGGAGGGCTACTGAGAGCAACTAATCTAAGCATGGCATTAAAACATGCCGCTTCCCTAGGCATCTCCTCAAATGATCTGGTGGATCATTTATTGCAATTAAAATTTTGACCTGGGATAGCACTTCAGCACCTTAGTCCAAACCCCATTTTGCTAGGAGTGCCACTAGACCACAAAGGCCTGCCCCTATTTGCTTACAATCTAAATATAAAGCAACACAGACACAGAGAGTTAAGGGGCTGTCATATTGCTAAGACAATATTAGCCAGCATAACAGCAAACAGAATAACATTTACAGAATAATTATTATTCAGTGTTAGCTTAACATCTTGGACTGGTGCTAAGGGCTTCCTGCCATTTCTTTTCCTTCAAATGGAGCTGTGTGCTATTACTGTAATTCAGGAGTGTTTATGAAGTTCATTTTGCCCTTAAACCCAAATTGAACATTAGCATTTTGTAACCTTACCCACTTCTATGTTCCAGTATGAAGTGAAGCCAAAGTAGGTTCAAGGGATGAGGGAATCCAGCTCATAAAATGTTAATTATTGCTCCTATAAAAATGTTAATTAACTCAAGTCTAAAATGCCAACAGAAATGGGCCATCTTTGTTGCGAACTTAGAGGTACTGGTGGTCTGATATTTCCTGCACAAGAAAAGGCATCTATACGAAACAGAAAACAAAACAGGATTTCACAAGTTATGAAAATTAACAATACATTTTCTGACTTAGGACCACACATGTGAAAAAAGTAAATCTCAGAATAGTGAGAAACCAGGCATCATCTCTGTTGTCCTGAGCAAGCCACGGAACGGTCACTGCACACACCACAGAAACATTCTTCAAACCCAAAGCTCATTATTTCAGAATACACTTCTCAGCAGCCATTGAACGACCAACCAGGTATACCAGCTCCCCTTTGTTAGTCTAGTATTGCTCTGTTAGCCACCTTTTCTCTGGGTTACACTTTTCCTGTTGATATTTGCCATGATGAGAATGGTGGCATGACCCACAAGACACCAAGGCACCCCAGCAATTAATCACTCCATCTCCTTTAACCCATGAATGGCATAGAAGTTGTAAGACACCAACGTTATAGACAGAGAATTAACAACAAAATGAGGTACTTGAGTGTTTAGTTAGACTCGGCCCTGGGAGTAGCAGACAAGGAGTCAGACAACCTTCAGGACAAGTTTGGCATCAACTTCACATTCTGTGCATCTGAAATTAATTGCTGCTTTTCCAATTACTTTAATGAGGACAAAACCAGACCACTAGAAATACAAAAATAACGAAGTGACTCAACACAGGAGTTTTTCTTTCCTCCAATAAAATGGTAAAAGGAAAGAATAAAGGAAGGTATGAAAAGGGAAAGAAATAATGTATAAATGATATCAAAGAAATCCTCTTAATTAGTAAAAATGTAAAAAGTATTATCAGCCAAAATAAATCAGATTTGAAGCATATTCTACAGAAACATACACACAGAGTTACTATAACGTTAGAGAAAATATCCTTCATTCATTATTCCAGGCTGACAATAGGGTAACAATGGGAAAGATCTGACTCATATCACTTAAAGAAAAAAAAGCTTATGATAATCTGCTGTGAAATGCTTTAACTTTCAATCAATGCTGTTGTTTCAAGCAGAGCTCCTGAAAGGGAATTCCAAATGAAAAAGTAATTGCAAAAATGCTTCTTTCTTATTCAAAAGAGACAAAAGATCATCTTTTAAAAGTGGTGCAAAATGTAATTAATATCTGGCTCTTGCTCTTTACTCAGTCTTTTTTTTCCATTTCATTCTGATTCATTTTTAAAAAGACACTGATTTGAAAAAAATAAAAGCATTCTCTCACAGCATGCAGAAATAACCGTCATCCTCTTCACAACAGCACCAGGCAGAGCTGTTGACACCCTGAATATGTCATTGAGTATGAAGACAAATTGCTAGAAGATGTGTTATAGGGAGAACATATATTTATTACCAGTTTGTCATGGCTTGTCCATTGAACATGTGGAAGTGGTTCTATATCACACCTTCCCAGTTAAAACCAAAACTGTTTACTGATTTAACTGGTAATGATGTTGTTGCCTCAGATTTCCTACTGAGTGGGCAGAAACAGCACTGTTAAAACATCAGCTGCCTTAGCACAGGGAATGGACGTCTAATAGGCATCATAACTTTTTCTTGCCAAAGAAGAATTAACAACTTGCTTCTACCAGACCAAAGTAGTAGATAGGAATTCTTACTTTCCAGCTGTAAGCCTAATACCTTTCACGTGGACTAAATCATGCTTAAAATGAAAAATGGTTATTGATGTTTGCCTTTGTTTTCCAGGTCACATACTTCAGCTTGATAAGTTTCCTTATGTTTGGTTTTCAATGGAAATACAAGTGTTTACTCTAATTCATAAGGGTTTATCTGCACTGGTTAACTCAGTTAACATTACTCAGAACATGTTCTCCCTTTAATGATAAGGCACACTGCAGCTTGAACGTGTATCTTTATAATTTACCTCCTGTGTACAACCTTTGACAATACTGACTTAATCCTGGAAAGATAAGCTTCATATTTAGTTATATACACATTCATTTCTAGAACACTGCAGATGTACACAATGCTAAGAAAGCTGTCTCAAGAGAAAGGTTCCTTTTTGAAATGTCTTTAAAGTCTGATGAGATGAAGAAAGAACAAAGAAGAGTAAAAAAAGTCAGTACATTGACTGAATACTGGCTTTTTTTTGACAGAAATGTCTCATGGTATAGGGAAGACTTCATCACTTTTTTCAAAATCAGGCTGGACTCAAGTACTCCAAGATATATAATACTACCTGATCAAGAAAAACTAGTTCTGATACTCAGTGAAGAAAAAGAAGAACAGGTATAATTAGAGAGCAAGGATAGTAAAGTATCTATTAAAGTAGAGATAGAGACTGATTCAGAGTTATATATAGTATGACTGATCGAGAAGCAGGAGCTTGGACTAGACAGTGAAGGATGGGGACAGCAGAAAGGAGCAACAGGATTGAAAGCAGAAGAAAAGAAAGACTAGCAGCTAGTCCTTAACTGAATGAATAGAGAAGAAGAAAACAGAGCATATTAAGTAAGAAAGCGTGGCCACAAAGGACAGCAAGTCAGAATACCAGTTTGAGGCTTTGGATGAAAGGATGAATTTCAAAGGATATTTCCCCTTACGGGAAAATATCCAAATTAATATTGACAATTTCCTCCCATGTAAATGATCTCTTTTGAGAGAATAATCATTGTTAGTTAGGCATTAAAAATATAATTGTTGAAACATAAAACTTTCAGCCCATTATAGTTATGTGTGTTTTGCCGTGATTTTAAATGGGAAACTGAAACAGTAATATGCTGACTGGCTGTGAATTATAATGGCAATTAAACAAAGCAGACAACTAAACTCCAGTTCTATAAATGTGACTGCAGGAGAGAATGGATTTTCTGCTAGTGACGGCTGGTATTAAAGACAAAAAGAGAAATACCAGGCTGACCCAACTACCACTTACCGTACTCTTTATTGCATAAAGGGAAAATACTTGCAGGTTCTTCAAACCATGAACAAAAATTAAGGGAATGAGCAAATCTGGGACAAATTAGCCAACCAAACCATTAAAACGAATCATCAACTTGACTCCCATCTGCTTGCGTTACATAGATTGAAATAAAAAGCACAACTTTGCCATACATTTTTCTCTGGTTCCAAATAAGTCCAGAGAGCCCTAAACTGAGTCAGACAAAAAAAAAAAAAAAGCATAGTTTTTATAAACAGTTGCTGGTGTGCATTTAGCTCTTTGTGGGCCCTATGAAATGCATTCACAGCAATACTCATTCAAGTGTTTTAATTACTGTAATATCTGCTGTAGCAGTAGTCACACAGCATTTTGAACTTAACTTACAGATATAGCCTCAGGAAAAGCCCTGATTATCTGGGCTTTGCGGTTTATGTCAAAAGTCCTTGAAGGTTTACACAACATTTTTCCATTACTCTTTTTAAAAAGTGAAAAAAAATGTGCAAATGTGTCAATACCCCAGAGTATGAAGGGTAGAGAAAAGCTAAGTCATTACTGTAGAGTAAAACCAAAGTCATAAGATAAATATTGTAACCTAAATTTTTGAGGCAGGACTATTTAACATGGAAGTTTTGCCACACTCAGGACCTGAGTTGCATACATCTACAAAGATCCCACCTGTTCTTAATTAGGTCAGGAACACTTAACTAATGCTACATTACAACATTACACCCTGTAATCCTGTACCAGTTTGATCCTACACACTACATCCAGAATCCCCCTGAAAATTAAAATACATGGTCTTTAATGTGTAAACAGCACCGAGGACTTTCAGTGCTTACAAAAACTCTCCGAGCTTCTAAAGCTGCAGCCAACTGGTTGTCTTCCTTTGGTCATCTCAAATCAGTTGAAGCAGCTTGTCACCTTCAACACTATTTCTGAGAACTTGTCTTCTTTTCTTCAGCTAACCATTCCTGGAAGTAGTCAAACCTTTGCACGCTCAGCTTTCTGTGTAAACTTCCAGTCGTGCCTGAAGAAGTATGTTAGCAAACATGAGAGATTAATCTGCATTACCCCCCCCCCTTCTTTTTAGAAAACCTATTTGCAAATTCTATACATGAGTAATCTCATTTGTTGCTAAGATTGATCCTAGGATAGAGCCTTTAACATCTAGAAGTCTGGAGAGTGAATAGCTTACAGTTTTGACAGCCTTTATTTTTACTCCTTTCTAAATCTGTCACCTTCCAACAGAAGTGAGGAATGTACCTTTGCTGTTAGCCCAGTCACTGCATTTGTAGCAGGAAGAGTATTGTAACTTAATGTATTTTAGGCAGAGGAAATTTATCTACAAAATTACATTGCTTTCCAATCTAGCCAAAAAGAGCTACTGAAATCAATACCTTCTCCTTTTTTTCGTGTGTGTGTGGAGTGAGGGTAAACAACATTGTTGTACTGCTACTGATGCAGAGACCTGTATCTAGCTCTGTAGCTGTCTAGAGAAGTTTCTCTAATCACCAGTACTGATAGGCAAGCTTCTTGGTGACCTTATCACAAGTTTTCCTGTAAAGGAGATCCTGATGAGAACCAAGGGCGGCAGAGCAGCAAAGTGGCTGACAGCCCAGTATCCAAGATCAGTCAAGGGGGGTGCTGTAAAGAACTGCTGTTTCCCTCCCATCCCTACAAACCAGAAGCTAGACTGCCTTGCTTCAAACTAGAGTGGGGGATTGGACAGGCTTAAAAATGACTCAGAAAGAAAAAGTGTGGTCTTTTAGTTCTGTGTGCTCCAGATCAGTTATCCAGTACAGTGCAGCTGAAATACTGAAACACTGGATGAAGAAAAGGCAATGTTACAAGGCGTGGCAATATCTTAATCCCTCATCTCTAAGAGTCTGTTGCAGTGGGAAGTGATTTGAGAAATCTAAGATCAAAGTACTCAAGAGCCATAAAAGTGTCTTAGAAAGGCAGATCAGAGCACTGACATATATTTACATGGCATCCAAGGGTTAGTCACATAGCAATCACAAAGAGGGACTAAACACTTGGTCAGAAAACAGGTTTCTCGGAAAAACCTAAGAAAGCCAAGCTGCTTTCTTCTTTCATTTTTGGATTACAAACTGTCTTTCAAAGTCGTTACTAAATTATTTTATTACAATAATAAAAAGTCACTTTTTACATAACTTCAGTCATTCCTAATAAAATCCTCCTGTGGAAGTTGTCTTTGAGGTGACAGCAGCAAAACCCTACACATACACAGATAAGCAATACAGAAACATTTTCCCCTGAACTGTTTCAATCAAATATTAATATTCTCAATTTAAGAATAAGAACTTCCTCTGTTCATGTGATCTTTTTTTTTGTAGTATTTATTACTCTTTTAAATACTCTTTAGTTTTACAATGCTATTTCACCAGCTGTACTTCTGAGATATCCCTATTTTTCAATTAGTTTCCCTTTTATTTTACTTATTTCATTTTAGCATTTGCAGCAGAGTATAAAATGCAATATAAGCTCAGGTCACAACAATTTCCATGAAGAACTAAAATTAAATAGAAACACATTCATATATTACAATAAACAAAGGATTCATGACTTATTAAGCAGTGCTTTGTCCTAACACCAACACTAAATATGGTAGTTATCCATGTAATCAATGGAACAGACCCATAAAAGCAGTTATATTAGATATTCACCAAAAGACATCAAAACAATTGTGCACTGAAAGCTATGGAGACCTAACATCAAATATTAAAATACTCACTGGTAACTGCCCAACTAGCTTTGTAGTGCAATAAAAACAATTGTAGATGAATTTTTGGGTTACAGAGAAAGGGGCAACAAACAGCCTTATTTCTGTTTTTGTTAATAATTCAATAATATTCCACCCATATCATTAATAACCAGAAGACAGCTATAATTAGACATATATATTTAGTATACATATGCACATATATATTTGATATTCAAAATGTGTCAGCAAAGTTTTGAATAGGCATCATTTTTTAGTGAAGCTTTATTATTTTAGAAAGTTGAAGGGACACAACTCAATGATTTTGGCCCTTGTATTTGACAATCCATTTTCTAAGCAGTGAATCTAGACTTGTGATTCCATAGATTTCTGGTAGTACCTCAGTCATGACATCTCCAAACATGAACACTCAGCTAGAAGCATCTCATTGCTGAAATCATAACAACTACCAAGAAGAAGAGGAAAAGTGGAGCAGGGGACAGGCCTATTCATTGGGAATAATCTTAAGGCAGGCAAGGAGAATCTAGCTACATGGTGAGCTTGCTTTGTCCTTCAGACACTTGCTACTCACTCCTGAGCTCCTGTACAGAGAGATCAAAATTCCTTCTTACAGTAGGAAACATAGGTGTGGTTGAACTGATGGATCTCTCCAAGGCTGGCTTGGAGAGCAAGCAACAGAAACGCAAAAAACACCAGAGCTCTCCCAGTTGATAAACGCACTCAACTTAGCCTTTCTACTCTGGGGGATGCTTATCCTGAACACCACAAACATGAGCCAGTCCATACCGGTGATCCCCAAGACCTGTTCGCTCCCTGGCACTTTTGCAAAGATAGCTTTTACTTTTCTATGAAAGATAGAGTGCATGATTTATCACCTGCCTTTAGGAGTTTCACGTGTTATATCTATGTCCTGGGTTCAAACTCCAATGAACGATGTTTTAACAAGGGAAGTGAAATTGATGGAAGCATACAAGTTTGTAAGGGTTTTGGTTAGTTAGGACCATATAGTTTTGCAATTTCCAGAATTAAGATCCAGTTGATTCACACTCCACCCCATTTTCTTGCATAGTTAGTATTTTGGCATATATTCATTACAGCAAAACACCAACAAGAAAGTGTGTACTTATTACCTACCTGTCTTTTCTTCCTGTAATTCAAACTTAGTTGTTACTAAGAATCTGTTTATTTTTCAGACTTTTGCACAATTTATCAATAAAGGAATATTTTTCTTACATGTCAAATCAGATGTTATCCTGACAGCAAATGGTCTGCTTACTTTATGCTTAAGCAATCTTCTGAAGGTTTGATATTGCTACTAATGCAAGGCACCAGATCTCACTTAACTATCCTCTGCAGATGTAATTAAGTACTTCCAAATGTTTTGCTTAATTGCATTCCTTAATGTTCTGAGTGATATTTTGCTCTTTTCCTTCAGTTACGAATTGCATTTATAGCTTCCAGTAATCCCATTTATCATTGCAATTTGGTTAGCTTGAAATGTGTTACATTAATTAGTTCTTTTCAAGTCTTTTAAAAGAAATGTCTGGAGATCATTAATTCTATATGGGCAATTTATTATTGCTTAAGAGAATTACATATTGCAGTCTGCTGCTCTTTTTTATAAAGTATTTCCCTGTGTAAAAATTATCTTACATGATCACCTTTCATAAACCCTCCCTAGTGAGTATCATTGTAATTTTTATGGTTCTTAAAGGCTTCCAAGCATTCAACAGCTAATTCCAAACAAACAGCATTAGGATTTTTTTTTTTGTTGTTGTAAACTGTTATTCCAAAACAGCAATTTCCATGATTTATTAGTATGTAACATGGTAATGATGAAGGTGCACCATGCAAAGAAACACAAGGAGACCAATAATAGAATTTTTCTTTGTACAGTTATTAATCTGGAGAAGAAAATATTGGGTTTTATCTTTCCTGAAATAAAACAAGAATACAAATCTCATCCTCCATTCTACTTTGGTTTCAGCATTCTATCCTGGTTTAAGAGTTTACTGATTCGAAGGCTTGTTCACATGCTTACTTTGAAACACATCAGTTGCCACATTATGCTCAGTTCCTTTAAGCACGGGAGTAAGTCTTAGTGAGATCATGACATGTTGACTCTGGTCCAGGGGAATTTCTGAAGACATCTATTCCCCTTCTGAAGAGAAGATGAGGAGGACTGAGTATGCTAAAAGCCCTAGGAAAAGTCCTTCTGAATCTATTGACATTCATACTGTTATAATTCAAAATCAGATCTAGTAAATGGTAGAATAATACAAATATTAAATTTTAAAATAAAGCTGATAAGTAGATAGGACTAGTGTTATCTCAGGAAGATTAACAAAAGCATGGCTTTCAACTTACATAGTAAATTCAAGGTGGGAGGAGTTTCAATTGTCTGGGAAATTGGCATGTCATGAACTCCTACTTTTCATAATAAAAGTGGCACCTACTTATTCCCTTCTAACACAAACCTCTAGGCGCCCCTCATCATGATCTGCTACAGTGAATGGACTAGTTTCTGTTCTGTTATTCTGCTCCAAAATGAGACTTTTTTTTATTTTTATATTTGAGGTTAATACGTCTATAAGTGTTAGCAGGTATAACTTTGTTCTTTTACTGATTTTTTGTTAATGTAGTAACAAAAACTTTGGTTTTCACCTTTAGGTAAGGGAAAGTTGTAAAGGAGAAACTGTTTAAAAAGAAAATTTCATGGACTATATTATAAATCTTTTTGGACTACTATTTGAAACACAATTACATTGCAGTTTATAAATTACTTCCAGTTAACCAGTGGTAGAAGTGATTTTTAAATGTGCCACTAGGGAAAAATTTCCTTTGGGAGAAATGTTATGATTTTGTTTATTTACTTTAGATTTCACAGCCTAGAAGTAGGGTGACAAAACAAAAATCCTTTATTCCTGCAGATCATTTTGCAAAGGGAATTCTAACTCAAGAAAAAATAAATCCAAATATTTAAAAAATGAAATTTAGTAGAAAATGCAGGTAACACTTCCTGTAAAGCAGTAACATTTCTTGTGGAAGGAGGAATCATATATTATGAAAAGAAACATTTGTTGATGAAAAAAATTAATATTAGACATATCTTTCAAGTTTAGAAGTTATCTAGAAATTTATAATCCTTTTTAAGTTGAAGTAGTACTAAATATTTCTGAGTACATGTAGATTACGTTTATGATACAACTTTTGAAGCATAGTAAGTACTACAAAGAGGGACAGAGGCAGTTAACTCTAAACAAAAGGAAACTGTATACAGCAGCAGATTACCTGAAGTATCACATAATTTAATGTAAGTTCATTTACTTGTTTCTCAGGATTAAGTTTTTTAATGAACAAGAATACCATTCTTTACAAGTTTGGGGAAAGTGGACAGGAGTTATGAACTATAGAAAGTTTAATAGTTAAGACAAAAAAACCCAAAACTTTCAAAGATAAATAAGAAAAGCCATACTGCATTGGCAAAGATCCATCTAGCTATATCTATCTCTGCTATTGGCCTATAGCAAATGGCTAGTGAAGAATATAAGACTGGAACAAACACACTGAATATTTCTCCTGTAATACTATTTAGCAATGTAAAGCTCAAGAACCACGTGGAAAAGCAATGATTTTGTAAGGATGCAAACTCACTTCAAAATTTTCTCTTACAATGTATACTACAACTTCAATAACCTTCATTACAGCACCATGAAGTTAGTAACATGATCCTATCGCTATACAATAGTGAACTGTTAAACAAGGCTCAGAAGGTTTGCATCTTTATTCCCGTGTAATGATTGCCGTTTGAAAAGTATTAAGATTTTTAGAAGTGATACAGCATGCCCCTTTTTTAGGAAAAACATGGTGAAGGGTGCTATTGTAGCTCCTACTGCTCTCTAAGTCTTATTCTGCTTTTCATACAAAGGAGGGAAGAGGTTGAATGGAAGAGTCAAACAGGAAAACCTGTCCTTGATGTTTTCTTGATCCTGACACTTTCTCTCATTGTAATGTCTGGAAGAAATACAGGCACAGCACACAGACACAGGAGTTAATTTGAACTTTGCCAATTTTTACTAATGGCAGTCTGTGGAAGTTTTGCTTGCCAGTTGCTTTTTTGGTCATCAGCTCACAATAACATGAAAAAATTTTGGCCAGTTAACCCACGTTCTTATATAAAGAAGGCAGGAACAAAGAAAACAAGGGAGAAAAAAAGAAAAAGGACTCGAGTGGGTAAATAACTTATTGAAGGCATGATCCACATTCTAAACAGTAATCGAGTTTTAGCTGGTGAGGATATATATAATTGAAGTTAGCAAGAGGCTCTGTTGATCCAGAGTAGTCAAAGATGTAATCTTGGACTGGGGTAAGAGAAGTTCCTTCATCTTCCTCCTCTCAACCTAGGATCAGGTAAGTAAAAGACAGGTGAACAACACTCTGGAAGTCTCTCTACCAGCTGCATCCTGGTCCTCACCACCTACTCATATCTCCCACTTATACTGGGCAAGAGAGGTGAACACTGAATACTAGCTATGCTGAGGATTCATAAACAATGCAGTGCAGGATTATAACTTTAACTATCTGAATGAGACTGAATATAAATCTCAGATAGAGCTCTTACCCAGGTTAAATATTTCCCAGTGAAGTTAATTTCCAGTACATGATATCCAGTCTGTTGTGTTCCAGTCCCATTGTTCTCTTGCTTACCATGCACAATAACCACACAAGAAAATAGCCCTGTGGGGTTTGTTCATCTTACTGAACTAATTAATAACAAAATCAGTAAGTGCTTATCAACTTTAAGAATCTTGACCTCTTTCTTCACCTGGATAGGCAATGGGTCTATATCATACCTTTTGTGGATCAGAGGGAAACATTCTGAGTTGGTCTTGGTTTTGCAATATGGGAAGTGTTGTTACATTATGACACAACTTAAAGATGCAATATACAGATTATAAAGTTGGGTTGTGATGGATTTCCAGGCTTTCACTTTAGCTGTTTTGAAAGAAAAACTTTTTTTTTTTTTGATGCACCAATTATTAAAATAGCAACATGAATAACAGATTTCACTATGATCTACACATGACTATTCAGATAACAGCCCAAATTCTGGATTACAAAGAAAACTGCCTCCACAAACTTGTTCATATCTCATCAGCTTTATAAAGAAGAAACTGCCCTGAAATATTTAACTAGAAGTCTTTAGAAGTAAGCCTGGAATTGGATGATCACCAAGAAAGTCTATGGCAGAGAATATGATTAGGAAAGAAAATTGTTTTTCTATAAGAAACAGAGCAAAGGATTAAGGAATTAATTAAATATCAGAGTATGATGAAATAATAATTCAACACAGAGTCCCTGGCCCTACTCCCCAGCCTTCTCTTACTTATAAAAGTAGAAACTTGGTTAGATTGGGACAGACTTATTTTGCAGGTTATTACTGTCTGTAACATACTGTCCTTGTAGGTACTTCTTGTTTTTTCCTGTGAGATACAGAGAGAAGTAACAGGCTAAGCAACAATAGGATATTCCAATTACTACTCTCTATACACAGTAGCTAGTAATAATAGAATATTATTATGCTCTTCTTTATATCTATTCTAAGAATGGATAAGATTGACATATCTGCAGAGGGTTCCCAAGCAGGTAGCTTTTCTTCAGAGTAGAGTAAAGAGCTACATGACCTCCTGGGGTCCTTTCCAGACCTAAATTTTTATGACTATATCAGCCCTTTGAAGATTTACAGATTGTGCCTCACTCAAAGTGGAATATTCTCTCATCACTCGGACAATGCTTAGGTAATGGCTTAGGTTATGTCGACCTTTTTATATTAATATAGCCAGCACAGTTCTTGGCCTTTGGATACTTTGCCATTATTCTGTCTGAGATGAGAAACAGTTTTATATCCATCAGCCTCAGCAGCCATTACCATTTGAAATTTCTCATTGAAATAATTAACAGAAATTAAAGAAAATCGTCCACATATATTCTGCTGTGATTTACAATTACCTGTGCAATATTTAAGTGTTTTAATGGCAACACAGGAAATTGAGGTAATATAAATCCCCCCAATCAAGAAAATTGTTAATTACTTGTGATTCTGGTATATGCTTTTTAACCAAGTTAAAGGCTTTGCACTCATATTACCAGCTAATCTTGATTCTTTTTTATGCTTAAGGCTGTACCTATGCAAATACAACCATCAGTGTTTATCAACTACAAACTCTATAAAACGTTTTACGCGCACACACATGCTTCACAAACCACCTCCAATAGCTTCCAGACTACCACTGATTCACAGACTGGAAAGGCCTACTTCTTTTCATTGACTGTAGAAAAATATATACCTCCTTATTTTAGCAACTCTCCTGGTTGTGCCTGGGATAGTGTTAATTTTCTTTCTAGGAGCTGGTAAAGTGCTCTGTTTTGGATTTAGTATGAGAATAATATTGATAACACACTGATGTTTTAGTTGTTGCTAAGTAGTGCTTACACTAAATCAAGGACTTTTCAGCTTCCCGTGCTCTGCCAGGTAGACAAGAAGCTGGGAGGGGGCACAGTCACGACAGCTGACCCAAACAGGCCAAAGGGATATTCCATACTATATGACGTCATGCCCAGGATATAAACTGTGGGGAGTTGGCCAGGGGGCAGTAACAGCTATTTGGGGACTGGCTGAGCATCAGTCAGTGGGTGGGGAGTAGTTGCATCACTTGTTTTTTCCTGAGTTTTGTTCCTCTCTCTCTTTGTTTTTGGTTGTTTTCCTTTTCAATTATTAAAATGTTCTTATTTCAAACCACAAGTTTTCTTACTTTTGGCCTTTTGATTCTCTCTTCCATCCCACCGGGGCAGGGGATGTGAGCAAGAGGCTGTGTGGTGCTTAGTTGCCAACTGGGCTTAAACCACAACAGCAACTAAATTATTTGACTGAAAATAAACACTGTAAATACTGTCCTAAATGTCCATATGGTTTGAAGAATTACAAGCAATAGAGTATCTGACATAAAATGCAGGTATTCCATGTGGATCTTCTATAGCACATTTCCTTAACCCATTTCCCAGCACCATAACAGGTAAATAATTCAATTCAGACTTAAAAGAATTAGAAATACCCACTATCCAATAGTGATTACTTTCCATCTAAGTAGATCTGAATTACCATTTAACTTGTGAGAAAAATACTGCAGTATTACAAAGAAAATATGCAGAGTGTTGTGCTTCATTCCATTACTGTATAACACAGTTCAATATTTTAAACAGTTTCTTAAATACTGAGATATAGGTTCTGTTCAAATAAATGCCTGCATTAGTGCCTCAAAAGGTGAGAAATGTTTTGACTTGCTTTAAGTTCCTTTCCTCCATAGCACAGGAACCATCTGCTCCCATCTATTTGCATACTCAGACAAGTTTAAATGAAAAGATAAGTATGTGGACAGATTATATTATTTTTTTCCCCAAACTTTCTAGTCTTCAGAATAGTAAACATCAGCTGAGAACAGCTTTGTAAACTGCAGAAATATCAAGTTAAGTCTCAGGCATTGTAAACGTACTGGGCACACCTCAAAGTCATCCTCAGCTTGAAATCACTTTCAGTTTATTAGTTCAATTCAAGAATCCATAATGATTTAAATAAACATTTTTTCATTACATTTTTTGCATGCCTATTAGCACAGACAATAATCATTTAGGTATTTTATAGCAATCTAAGTATAAAAATTATAAAAATTATGGTACAGGTCTGCATATTGTCTAAGATGGAAATGCTACCATTAGCACTTCTCTCAGCTTCCTACCAAGTGACAAGGAATGCTGAATAATCTACAAATGTCAGCCTTGTGCTTTTGAACTTACACTAAGAGAGGACAGAAAGATAGCATATAGATAATATATATACTGTGTATTTATGCAAATAGGTCTTTTTTTCAGGAACGTGAGAAAAGTAGAGGATTTGGGGGATCTACTTAATGTGTCAGAGACTGATACACTTTGTTTAGGAGATGCTTTGTTAGTTTGATAGTAAGTGATAAAGTCTAGATGTGTGGAAATTTAATGAGTTAGAATATTAGTAATGTTAGCAGATCAGATTAATATAGTTATTATTAATGGCCAAGAAATCCACACAAATTCCTTAAAATAGATAATCCATTGAGGGTAACTTTAATTACAATAATAAAATTCAGTGAAATTTAAAAAACTTTAAGAAATTTAAATCCCTGTCACATTACCTTTCTCTCCTCTACCTGGACTCCCTCAAACTTTTTTCCATAAAAGGTCAGCTTTCCTAATCCCTCTCTGTAACAATTATAATATCTTCACTCATACTCACTAATATTTTTTCCATCCCTTCCTGTAGCAGTCTATTTCTGCAATAAGCTCTTTGGGGAAAACTGTCTGGTTTTGTTTACAGTCTACCAACAAAAAAGGGGAACTCATTCTGTCTTTGCCCCTTTAGGAAATGCTGTGATATATAGGATTATTAAACCAACAGGTTTTTCAAAATGGAATCAGAAATAAGTAAAAGTAACTAAATATATGAGTTTTTAACTGCCTTCTTACAAGACTGGTGACATTTTTATCTATTTAATTACTGATGCAACATAAGCCATAAATCATTCATCTGCAAACAAAGAAGTCAGGCTACACTTATGAACAGGAGAATTGATCATTTCCTGGAAATCGGTAATTCTGAAGAAACCTGGAGATTATAGCAGACAAACCACAGAACACAAAGCCAAGAGTGGTACTGTGGGAAACAGTGGGTAAGAGTAGAGACCATAGGTGGGACCAGCATTCAAATGCTGTGAATAGGTTCCATGCTACAAAGAGAACATTGCAAAAGAGAAAAGGTAGAAAATTGAGTTACTTAAGGACCTCACTTTATATGGCAGGAAAAAAACTCTAACCTTATAGATGACTAGAAAATTACATTTCACAGAAGAATCTTGGGTACTGAAGGGCTCCTAACTGTGTCAGAGAAGCAACTGGCAGTCTCAAACAGAAGAATTAAAACAAACCAAAAAATTATATACACTTTATAAAACTACACATGATTAACTATTAGAACTAAATACCAAGGGAAGATGAAAGTGGAGATGTGAGTCCATGATGGATATGTTCTAGCCTAAGTAGAAGTTAACTTCCTTTCAGGCACAATATACTGGATTCAATAGGTGAATATCAAGTAAATATAGACTATTTCTTAATTATGTGGAATGTCATACTAGATTAATGGTATCCAAGTTTTCCAGCAAGGTCAGAAGCATAATTTGGTTAGTGGCACGAAGGGATGCATTGTGACCACCTTCGTACGATCAGGTTCACAGAACCCAGGGGTCAGGGTCAGGGTTACTTGTCTGGCTGAGTGCCAGACTGACTGCACCAAGCAGGCACAGTAAGGAGAGTACTTGCTAAAACTCTGAGAATTACTGCACCTGCATGAGAGGGAGGGTCTGTGCATCTGTGAGATGCCCCACTCAGTTTCTTCAGCTGCTCGACAGCACACCAGAAACCACAGGCAGCCCTGCAATGGCAGTCAGGAGCAGGCTGCTGCCTCCCAAGCCTTTGGACTGACCCTGCTCAAGAGATATTCAAAAGATCCCTTTGGTGCTCAGGAGAAGCCCTTGAGCTGAATTAATTGCTTGATCACAAAATGACACTCCTAAATCCTTGAACTACACAAGTAAATGGCCTCTTGTTGTCTTATATTCAGCCAGCTAGCCAGAACCAGACAATGTTTTTCCCTAAAATTTTATTCTAACTTCAAGCATACTGTCATATAAATTAAGTGCTAATGATTAAGAATTTCTGACCTCCCTTGTGTTTATTCAGTCCCAATGTGAGACTTGATGGCCTCTTGAGAGACAAGTAGCTGAAAGGAGTAACAAGTACATACAGATGCCTGGGGGTAGCTCTTGTCCAGTTCCACAGATGACAAAGCCGGAGCATAGATTCCATAATATGACAGACAAATTTATTGTGAATAACATGCAGGTAAAGCAGAATCATGTCAGTGATATTCCAGAAAACCCACTCTGGTCAGCCATTGGGAGACAAAATCTGCTGCATCATCCTCCGTAAATGCTAAACAAAAGGCCAGAGCCTGTGCAATGCTGTTGGAGCCTGAACTCCTACAACAGAAGTCCTGGAGCTGAGGGCTGACAAATCTAAAAAGACAGCAATAAATTAAAAAAAAACAAAACAAAACACCCTAATTTTTTCATGCAGGCGTTTTGTTTTGTCGTGTTTGTATGGGTCACAAATTAACCTGTTTTCTTGCAAATTCATATTAAACAAAAAAAGTGAAAAAAATATGTATAACCATAAAAATCCATTCAGAAGCAGAATGAAGCAAGAAAAGAAAAAGGGTTCTTTATTTGAGGATCAATGATTTTCCCATCAGCAAATCACATAGATGGGACACAACCTTTAATTTTGGTACCAAGCTAAACAGATCTAGTACTGGACAATCATCTGGTGTCTTCAAAAAAAGTTACACGAGAGTTTCAAAACTGCAATTGTAATCCAGCCTTGTGCTAGAAGGCTTCTTAAAAATTTCGGCTTCATAAGACCTACATCTTTTTCTGAGACATTAGAAGAACTAGCCTTTTCTCAAAAAATATGTTACTTCACAGTAATGTTATAACATTTGAATAATACTTTTTATTATAGCATCGCACCTTATATTGCTTTAAGATATTTCAAGATAAAAGTTGCATGAGAAATTCAATTACTCACAACATTTCACATCTTGTTTTGCAACATCTCCAGATTCTTCAGCACTGTGGAATAAAGAGATGCTTTTAAAAGTAAAATTCTGAAAATACATTCTTATACTGTGTCACCTTTGCTTTATTAATGTTGTAGGCTCACCAGAGAAAAGTAAAATTGTTAGGGATTAATGGTGTAGTATTCAATAAACATGTCTGTTACAAGAGATCAGATGATGTATTAATACCTTAAAAGCAGCAATGAATTCTTTTATTTTCCAATAACTAAAGACTAAACAGCTACCACAAGAGTGTATCATTTTCAAAATTACAATCTTCTATATATATGCAAAGTGAATGTGGAACAGATGTAAGAGGTGCTTTACATAGGCATTCAAAAAGGAGGGGTTCTTTTAGGAACAGTTGCAGTGGCTAACACATGAAACTACAACAAATCATGGAATCATTTAGGTTGGAAAGGTCTTTAAGACCATCAAGTCCAACCATAAACCTAAAACTGCCAAGTCCACCACTAAATCATGTCCCTAAATATCACATCCAAATGTCTTTTAATTACCTCCAGGGATGGTGACTCAACCACTTCCCTGGGCATCCTGTTCCAATGCTTGGCAACCCATTTGGTGAAGAAATTTTTCCTAATATCCAATCTAAACATCCCCTGGCACGCCTTGAGGCCATTTCCTTTTACACTGTAGCTTGTTACTTGGGAGATGAGACCAACACCCACCTCACTACAACTTCCTCTCAGGTAGGTCTAGACAGCAATAAGGTCTTCCCTCAGCCTAATTTGCTCCAGACTAAACAGCACCAGGTCCCTCAGCTGCTCCTCAAAAGACTTGTGCTCTAGACAATTCACCAGCTTTGTTAACTATTCTGTGGATGCACTGCAAAACCTCAATATCTTTCCTGTAGTGTGAGGTCTAAAACTGAATACAGTATTCAAGGTGTGGCCTCACCAGTGCCATTACAGGGGGACAATCGGTTCTCTGCCCCTGCTGGCCACACTATTCCTCATACAAGCCAGGATGCTGTTGGCCTTCTTGGCCACCTGGGCCCACTGATGGCTCATGTTCAGCTGGCTGTCAACCAACATCTCCAGGTCCTTTTCCTCCAGGCAACTCTTTAGCTACTCCTCCTCAAGCCCGTAGCATTACATGGGGTTGTTGAGACCAAAGTGAAGGATCCAACACAACCTTGTTGAATCTCATACAATTGCCTTCAGTCCATTGATCCAGCCTGTCCAGGTCCCTCTGCAGAGCCTTCCTACCCTCGAGCAGATCGACACTCCTGCCCAACTTGGTGTCATCCGCTCTTTGCGCCCAGTCATCCAGCCAGTTTTTCACCCAGTGGAGAGTACACCTGTCCAAGGTGTGACCATCCAGTTTTTCCAGGAGAATGTTGTGGGAAACAATGTTGAAGGCTTTACTAATGTCTAGGTAGACAACATCCAAAGGCTTCCCCTCATCCACTAAGTGGGTCATCTTGTCATAGAAGAAGACCAGGTTAGCTAAACAGGACCTGCCTTTTCTAAACCCATGCTGACTGGGCCTGATCACTTGATTATTCTGTATGTGCTACATGATGGCACTCAGGATGATCTGCTCCATAACTTTCCCCGGCACCGAGGTCCGGCTGGCAGGCCTGTAGTTCCCTGGATCCTCCTTCTGGTCCTTCTTGTAGATGGGCATTACATTTGCTGATCTCCAGTCATCTGGGACCTCCCCAGTTAGCCACGACTGCTGATAAAGGATTGAAAGTGGTTTGGTGAGTCCTTCTGCCAGCTCTTTTAGTGCCCTTGGGTGGATCCCATCCAGCCCTATAGACTTGTGCGTGTGCACTTGTGGTGCAGCAGGTCACTAACCATTTTCCCTTGGTTTATGGGGCTTCCCTCTACTCCCTGTCCCTGCCTTCCAGCTCAGGGGGCTGGGTACCCTGAGAACAACTCGTCTTACTATTAATGACTGAGGCAAAGAAGGTATTAAGTACCTCAACCTTTTCCTCATCCTTTGTCACTATGTTTCAACCTGTATCCAGTAAAGGGTGGAGATTCTTCTTAGCCCTCCTTTTGCTTCTAATATATTTATAGAAACATTTTTTATTGTATGTTACAGCAGTAGCCAGATTAAGCTGTAGCTGGGCTTTGGCCCCTCTAATTTTCTTCTTGCATAGCCTCACTATATCTTTGTAGTCCTCCTGACTTGCCTGCCCCTTCTTCCAAAGGTCATAGAACCTTAGAATTATAGAATCATAGAATGGTGTGTGTTGGAAGAGGCCTTTAGAGGTCATCTAGTCCAACCCCTCTGCAGTGAGTAGGGACATCTTTAACTAGATCATGTTACTCAGAGCCCCATCCAACCTCACCTTGAATGTTTCTAGAGATGGAGCCTCTGTAACTCTCTGGGCAACCCGTTCAGTGTTTCACCACCCTCATTGTAAAAAATGTTTTCCTTATATCCAGTCAAAATCTACCCTCCTTTAGTTTAGAAACATCCCTTGTCCTGTCACAACAGGTATTGCTAAAGATGTTGCCCCCATCCTTCCTATAGTCCCCCTTTAAGTTCTGAAAGTCTACAAAAAGGTCTCCCTGTGGCCTGCTTTACTCCAGGCTGAAAAACCCCAACTACCGCAGCCTTTCTTCATAGGATTGGTGCTCCAGCCCTCGGATCATTTTGTGGCCTTCCTCTGGATGTGCTCCAACAGGTCCATGTCCTTTCTGTGTTGAGGGCTCCAGACTGGATGCAGTACGCCAGGTAAGGTCTCTCCAGAGCAGAGTAGAGGGACAGAATCACCTCCCTCTATCTGCTGGCTATGCTTCTTTTGATGCAGCTCAGTATACAGTTGGCTTTCTGGGCTGCGATTGTACATTGCCAGTTCATGTCCATCTTTTCATCCATCAGTACACCCAAGTCCTCCACAGGGATGCTTCTCTCAATCCCTTCATCCCCCAACCTGTGTTGATCCTAGGGGTTGCTCTGACCCAGGTGCAGGACCTTGCACTTGGCCTTGTTGAACCTCATGACTTCCTCACAGGCCCGCTTGGCATCTACATCAGCCAATTCCCTCAGGACTCTGGGATGCATCTCATCAGGTCCCATATACTTGTGTATGTCCAGGTTCTTCAGGTGGTCATGAATCTGATCTTCCCTTACAGTGGGAGGGTCTTTATCCCCCTGGTCTCCATCCTGTGGTACATTGACTTGGGAGGGTGACGATTGAAGACTGAGGCAAAAAAGTCGTTGAGCACCTCAGACTTTTCCTTGTCTGTTGATACTAAGGAGGTCATAAACTCTCCTTTTTTTTTTTAAGTTCCTTTTCAGCAAGGCCAGTCTTCTCCCCTGCCAGCTCATCTTTTGAAACATGGGGACAGCCTGCTCCTGCACATTTAAGATTTCCTCCTTGAAAAATATCTGGCCTTCCTGGACTCCTTTGCCCTTCAGGCCTGCCTCACAGGGGACTCTGTTGATCAGTATCCTAAACAGCCAAAGCCTGGCCTCTGTAAGTCCAAGATATCCATGGTGCTGACCCCCCTCCTTACTTCTCCAGGAACAGAAAACTTTATAATTTCATGGTTGCTATGGCCAAGACAGCCTCCAACTATTACATCACCCACAAGTCCTTCTGTGTTCGCAAACAACAGGTCCAGTGAAGTGCCTTCCCTAGTTGGCTCAGTCACCAGCTGTGTCAGGAAGTTATCTATCTTCTACACACTCCAGGAACCTCCTAGATTGCTTCCTCTGCACTGTATTGTATTTCCAGCAGACATCTGCTATGTTGAAGTTCCCCATGAGAGCAAGGGCTAGTGATCATGAGACTTCTTCCAGCTGCTTTTGGAATATAAGTCTCTGCCTCTTCATCCTGGTTGGGAGGTCGGAGGTCTGTAACAGACTCCCACCATGATATCTGCCTTGTTGGCCTTCTCCCTGATTCTTACCCATAAACACTCGACAGTTTCATCACCATCATCAAGCTCTAGACAGTCAAAACTCTCCCTAACATACAGGGTTACCCCACCACCTCTCCTTCCTTGGCTATGCCTTCTGAAGAGTTTAAAGCCACCCATCACAGCACTCCAGTTGTGTGAGTCATCACACCCTGTTCCCGTGTTAGCAACTATATCATAGTTTTCCTCTTGCACGATGGCTTCCACCTCCTCCTGTTTGGTGCCCATGTTGTGTGCATTGGTGTAGATGCACTTCTGTTGAGCTAATGATCCTGCTACCTTTTTGGGGAGAGAAGCCCTAATTCCTATGTGACAATTCTTGGTGCTTCCATGGTTTCTAAGACGAATCAATAACCCTTGCATCTTTGCTGCCGCATGGATCTCCATCCCCTACCTCCATTGAGACAGCAGGCTGAAGGACCTCACTAGCACACCGTCCTTCAAACTTTAGCATGCTGCCCCAGGCTTATCTGTAGTGAGCCTGGTTTTATTCCTGTCCCCCTTCAAATCTAGTTTAAAGCTCTTTCAATGATTCCTGCTAACTTCTGTGCAAAAATGCTTTTCGTGCTTTGAGACAGGTGTACTCCATCAGTCACCAGCAGGCCTGGTGTTGTGTAGACCTACTCATTATCAAAAAAACCTAAATTCTGCCAGTGACACGAGGCTTGGAGCCAGGTATTGATCTGCTGGCTCTTCCTGTTTCTTCCCTCATCATTCCCTGCAACTGGAAGGATAGACGAAAACATGTACCCACAGATACAATTTCCCCTGGTTATTGCTCACAAAGACTTTTGTAGCTCTTTGAAAATCACTAAGCAGGATCATTACTGTGATGCTGTCTCAAGGTCTGACCTACAACTTTTAAGAATAACATAAGCAAACTTACAAGGGGACATGTGATGGGGGGGGCTATACGAATTGAAATTATGATTCATATCTAGAAATCTGCCTTGTGAAACATATGGTGTTTTAATGTGGATGTGCAAACAAGTGGAAAAAAAAATCATTGGTAAGTGAAAAGCCTACGAACACATATGCAAATAAACTGCAAGTGGCTGATCCCAGGCTTGTTCAGACCAGAAGCAAGACTAACATTTTAATTTTTTGGTGTTTTTTTTTTTATTATTTTTGAGTAATCTTTTAGTTTACCCTCTGGGTGAATTACTTGTGCCTTTTAAAATATTTTCTAGAAGACATAACTAGAAGATACAGGTTAGACATAAGTATATTTGGGTGAGAAACCACAATACTGGACTGTATGATCCAAAGGCTCCTTCTGGCCCTGAATGTAATGAGTTTGTAGAAAGTGTGTATTTTGCTTCAACAAACAGTAGTAGCCACAATATTTGTGTAGAAACCACACTAAAAATACATCAGGCCATGGTTTTCAGCCATGAAAGAATTCATTTAAAAAGAGCATGCTCATTTGAAATGCTGACATAACAATAAGTACAGTCTAACAGGTGTTGCTATAATTAACAGCACATTCTGAATGAATGATGACATAATTTGGAGTGGTATTACCTCCCATTGCAATTTTCACAGATCTCAGGCATCTAAAATGACCATTTTGGTTAAAATCACACAATGTTCTTATTTTAATTTACTTGTAAGTATACTCCTGGGGTTGTTCTCTTTATCCAGCTCATGCATTGACATTTGACTGTATTACTGAGTTTCACACACGTTGGTTCCCTTCTAATAAGCTGTTCCTCAACTTGATGGGGGAAGGAAAATGAGGAAAGAGAGCTCTATTACACTTAAATATGATATATGATATTTAAATCTTCATTGCATACTAAATGTTTTTAAAATATGTACAGTTTAGATATTCTGGTTTGATTTAACTTCTAGTGTTACTACTCTGTTGCCTCTTAAGTCTCTTTTTACTAAAGTAAGAGGGAAATGGTGCAAATATGTCTATAACCATGTGAATAGACTATCAGGAAGTCAGTTAAAATCTGCCAATAGTTGAGCATACCTGGCCAGCACATAGAAGGAGAAGTAAAAAGGCAACATAAGGAGTAAAACAAGTTTCCTCTTACAGCCTCACAGAGATTTTATTAAATTGACTTTTTCCAAGAACAGGGCAAAGACATCAAATAGTAGTGTCAGAATATAACTGCTCAAGGGACTCAAAGAAGCAAAACATACTTGGACTCAAAAGAAAAGGTACTACTTGTCAGTATTTAACCACAGGATTAGCTGCCTACAGAAAAAAAAAAAAAAAAAAAAAAAAGAAAAGCTGTTTTCAGAAGAGACTGAAATACTTGGAGGAAAAAATGTGAAGTAGATAGAACTGCAAGAGCCCGAGAGACTTCATAGCCTACAGAGTGTTCAAGCATTATATGCTTTCTCAGTAGAAATACATACATAGATATTCTGTTCTTGTATTTTTGGAGTCCCTCCCCTTCTCCCCTCCCAGCCCCAAAATAGTAATTGAATTTCAAACCTTTGCAAAGTCTTCATTTGAATTTATATCCCAAACCCAGATATAAACCATGCTATAAATTTTGGCATCAAGCACACCCAGACTGCCCACCAGATACTGAGACTTTTGGAACTAATATTAGTCACAGGATATAAGTGTTTTCATCACAACATTTCTAGTACTGGGAAGGGTGTGACACAGTGGACCTACAGATTAAGAGGGTGCCAACAGATACAAAGCTAGAGACAGTACTTGAAGTCTCACAAAGATATAGCTTAGGCATTTGCGTAGCAGTTTAAAAAACCCCACACCAAACACAAAAAAAACCCAGAAGCTTTTGAAGGGTCCTGCAGGGGAACACTTTGCTAGCATTAAAGAAAAAAGAAAATCTAGTTATCTTTAATGATGTATAATGAAATATGAAATCTGTACAAAACGTATCTTGCTACTGAGCTCCAAACCACCATGAGAGATGATTAAGCTTCAAATGTTGTGTTAAGATCAAGTTTCTGCGTTGAGACTAAATCTACTAAAAGATTAATTTTAATACCTTTGTCTGTAGTAAAGGAACCTTCTCTGTCTACCGTCAGCTCTAAAAAGATAATAATACCATTTCTTCCTACCACCATTTTCATACAAATATATTATTCTATGTAGCAACTCTAGGTTTGCATACAAATGTCTATGATGGATGCTGCAATGCATTCTGCTCTTCTTATTTTCACCTACTGCTTTTAAAACTGGACTAATACATTCTAATATACCATATCTTTAAATTCATTATAAGCAGTTGAATCTGGAATATAAGATACATTTTACTCTTTTATTTTCCAAAAATTTACAGACAACATTTCCAAAATTACACCTAACAAAATGGGAAAAGGGAATTCTAGACAACATACAAACAGGCTCAGTGGTGATAGTATTAACAGCTAAATATCAAGTAATTAAAGCCTTGTGCTGATTTAATTTAAAGTTACTCTTTTTACTTCAGTTGATTCACTCCAGTATGACTAAGACAGAGTCTGTCCCTAAGAAAATCTTATTGGGTTTGATAGTCATAGCCTTTAATCAGCACCCTTCTTATTTTCATTTAGTAAACATGATTTACCATTCCTTTCTTGCTTTCATTGGTTATTTGAATTTAATAGTAAGTTGCCCAGAAACTGTCAACAGTATCTTCTGTATGCTTTTAGAGTGCTAGTTTATGGTAAAGTTTATGACCAATAACAAACTACAGTAAGTAACACGCAAGTTATTCTGCTGAGATAATGATTACAGACTGCAATTGCTATTACGGGTAGTGAAGTAACAGTGGCCTTAATCATTGCATGACAGCTTTCAGTATATTTCACTAGATACACCATTGTTCTTCACCTTCCACTAGCTCACTCAACTAAAAATCCATGCCGTTAGACCCTTACAGTTATTATCATTTTTTTTAAGTAATAGCAAATACCCCTTGTGTCAAGAATGATAATGGCGACATACATATGGTAATATCCAAATTCCATGTGCAATGAATGACCAGTTTGATCTTGAGGCTGTAATGCTCTCCCTCTGCAGTGCTAGACCAGACAGCGGATGGGCAGGCACTGAATGGGAGGGAGGGAAAAGAGAGGGAAGGAGGGAAAAGAGAGGGAGGGAGGGAAAAGAGAGGGAGGGAGGGAAAAGAGAGGGAGGGAGGGAGGGGGAGGACACGGACTCAGCTCTCAGTTGGTATTACTGCCTCCTAGCCAAGAGTAACAGTAACTGGGTGAGCTTCCTTTCTCTGTTCACTTTTGACCTAGAACCAAGTACATCACTCTAAATCAAAGGCAGATTAACTTACGTAGCTTCAGACTGAAACAGCAAAGGAGCAACACCCATCCACAGGCAGCATCAGCATTAGTTGGTACAAGACTATAAGCAGCACCACCCCTCAGCTCAGTCAGGAGATGGCTTTTGCAACCCCTTCTTTCTGTGTTGCCAGAAGCCCTATGAGACACCTGGGCCTCTAAGCATGTTTACCTGGGCAAATGGACAGTGGTTCCCAGCACTAGCATGGGATCCAGCCACAGTCTGACCTTTCCCTACAGTCATCACTGTGCAACTGATTGGTGAGGAAACTGTTGTGCACCACCAGTCTGATCACTGCTCTGATGTATAATCTACAACAAGAGCAGTAAAAAAATCTCAGAAAGCTAAAATACATTATTTCAGTAAACAACATTTGCTTGGGTTTATGATCTCTGTCTTTCTCTGGTACTTATTTGTCCACAATCAAGTAACAGCATGCAAATCATTTTTATCCCAATGGGATGCATACTTAATAAGTTACCAGAACTATTAGACTGAATTATATAATTGGAAAATATAGACATGCTCTATGGCAAGCTACCTTTCCTCAGGCAACCTCCTAGGGCCAAAGCTCGTTAGTTCTTGTCAGTTGGCTTTGGAAAGATACTTCCTACCAGCCTTTCCCTTTCTTTTATCTTCAGCTATAACCAAACTATTAATTACTTAACCATGAACAAACTACCAATATTACATTATTACTGTATTATATAAGCTGACTTTCTCCAGTCCAGATCTGATTTTGATGTGTTCAAAAAGAATACTATTACCAAAGTTTTAAATTCAGTTAGCAGCTGAAGATACTTAAATGGTTTTAAAAAGAAACAGAAGTTTTCAGCACATTTTAAATACTTTCTCAGCCTACATGTAGGCAAAAGAAAGATCAGAAGGAAAGTGAGAGCAAAACCGAATATACATAACTCATCAAAACCCAGAACACAAGACCAAAGTTTAGGTGATTAAATGCTAATTAGACAATTAAAATCATTTTAAATATAAACAACAGATTGCATTACTGGGAGCGGATAGGAAGATTTTGGCTCATCAGCAGTTCCTGAGCTAAGACTGGAAAACAAAAAACCCAGAGGCAGTAATTGCTAGGATAGAAACCATTCTTCTGCAAAGAATCTGAGAAATAGGACAAAGAAGGACAGGAAATACTCCATTCTGCAGTTTTCCTCCCAGTCTCAGTGCGTTTAAACCCTGGAGTTAGCAGCTGCCTCCCAGTGACCCTTCCACACCTGTGAGAGCACCAGGGAGTTGGCCTTGGTCCCCACATTTTAAGTTGGGCAGTGGGAATGAGGAGAGGGGCACACTGAAAGGCAGGAAAAGACCTGGAAAATAAGAGAAGAGTTGATGTTTACTGTATTCATTTCCACAGAGTTTTAGCTGCCATAAAAAGGACATATTTGAGAAAACAGCAGAGGTTTTTGGACCATGAACAACCTGAGGCTTATTCAATGTAGTATAAGAAAGCTTAAATTCAACTCTAAATCCTCTTCAGTACCCTTTTCAGTTCTCATCCATCTTATTTTGGCTTCCAAGGCACTTACTGAGGATACAAGCAAATGGTGCATGCATGTCTAATGAACCTAATGAATTTTCTGAAGCAAAGAAAGGATCTTACAGGCACGAATACAGAAGAACCAAGGAGAAGTCTGAAGAAGTCTGAACACTGAATAAGACAGGCAATAGGAAGGGCAGTGTAGATTATGAGAAGAAGAGAACATCAGCAAACATCAGGAATGTCATACAAAGCCTTGGATCTAAATTTGTACTTATTCCAGTAAAGTAAACCTGAGGCCACTCCTCGTATATCTATCACTTCTTTTCCCACCCTCCATATTTTCCCACCTTCCAATATTTTTTCTGACTTTGCTACAATATATAGATTGTGATATAACTGGGATTTTGATACATATTGTCCTAAAAATAGTTCTGAATATCCAGCAATTAATTCTCCCTTCACTTCTGTAGGGTTTACCATCATTTGCTTAAACTTCAAGCTCAGTGTTTCATGATCTGTCTCACTACCTGATCAGACACTGCAAAGAATAACTGCCAGACATAACTAAGGAATAAAAAAGTACTCAGCTAACCTTTGCTGCTATTACCACTTATTGGCAACACTAAGTAAAGCAGAAGAAAAAAAATCCATCCTTAATTTTTAGTAATCTTTCTTCTTTTCCATTGTCATGGATAGTACCACATAAGCTTTACAGATGCTGGCCTTGATTACTTGCAGCTTATACTATACTACCAGTGCCATTTTTATTCTGACGGACCGATCTCAAATTTTATTATTGTCAGTTTTCCATCTGTATTTATAGATGTCAATCAACTGAACAGGTAAAGGTCAAGATGAAAAGAAAACTGCACTTTATGGCATTTCTCCTCTTCATCAACTATTCATGATCATAATACTAGAATTAACATATTGATTACATTTTTGTTTATAGATAACACCTAGGATATATAAAATATGTTGAGATATGCTGTGGCATATAGAATAAAGTAACCTTTGTTCAGAACAAATCTTATGAGTAACAGCTGAGGAACTGGGGTCATTTAGCCTGGGGAAAAGGAGACTCAGGGGAGACCTTATCACTCTCTACAACTACTGGAAAGCAGGTTGTAGCGAGGAGGGTGTCCATCTCTTTCCCCACATAACAAGTGATAGGATGAGAGAAAACAGCCTCTACTTGTGTCAGGGGAGGTTTAGATTGGATATTAGGAAAATTTTCTTCACTGAAAGGGTTGACAAGCATTGGAACAGGCTGCCCAGGAAGTGGTTGAGTCACCAGCATTGGAGATGTGTAGATGTGGTGCTTAGGGACATGGTTTAGTGGTGGACTTGGCCATGTTAGGTTAACAGATGGGCTTGATGATCTTAAAGGTCTTTTCCAACCTAAATGATTCTATGATTCTATGACTTCTGTCAGTAGTAGAGGAGATCAGTGAGAGTGCTGTCTAATAAAATAACAAAGGGTGTCTCCTCATATCATGGAGTTACATTTGTGAAGCAATGATTTTCAACCTTTTTCAGCTTACAGACCTCTCAATACTTTCCAAGACACCTGTGGAATCTAGTTCTGCAAATTTAATGAAACTGACAATATTGAACATGGCCTACAGATTCCCACATACTACACCTTGAACTTGCTCCCTAGCAAAGCAGATCAATAAATCTTACTACCAAAGGGTGGTCAGGTGAATTTTAGTGTAAGATTCTCATTGCCATGGAAGCTACTGCCACTTTCACAGTCCAGTTCAGAACATGATTTTTCAGGTATCCCTTCCACTGAAATGCTAAAGGCGGTAAAAAATAAATGTTTAAAAGAAGGAAATATTTTAGTTTCCTGATACAGCAGTCACTACATACACATAATTTTGCCACCATAATTACTTGCCATAACTGAATTGTGCTATCTCCACAGAAACCCAGACATAATTTGTGAAACAGCTAGATGTTTACAGTTCTTTTTATGAAAAGCAAATGCCTCAACTTGAAGGACTGCTGAAATGATCACCAGATGGTGCTTTGTACAAATCAGGCTAGATATGGCTAATAGCCAAAATGGCTAGCAACTTAGAGTAAGGTTCTTAAATTTGTGCTTTCTGATATTGGCAGAGCATATAATCAATTCCACCTCAGCCAATCAGACAGCCACTGTAAATGCTTGTCTGTCATGTTAACACACACAGTATCTGCGCCTGAAGTACAAACAGTTCTTTTGAGCTTCAGCGAATGAGAAGCTAACAAGAACAATGAGCAGGACTATTTTCAACAGAAGTTAACAGACGAACGCAGACTGGAAACCTTCCTGCTGTGCCCCAAAGGCCAGCTCACTTAACCTTTGTGATGCTCTGGGCTTTTCCCTTTAGGAAAGCCTAAGAGAAGGTAGTTGTATCTAGAAACCCCACTGTGTCCAAGAGGGAAATTATTCATGCCACATGCTGTAGGACTTCAGACATACAGTGTGACCTTCTGAACGGAATTGCAAAGCGATAGCTGAGAATTCAACAGAGAAGCAGCTCAAGAAATGTGAAAGCTACCATTAATGTCTCTCCTATGGGCTGAGGCAAACAGAATAAAAGCATAAGTAGTCATACTGATCATAGTTTTGCCATCCATTTCTCCTTTAAGTTTTGACTTTGTTGCCAGTTTTAGCTAAGTTTGATATCAGGATAGAGCTTTGAAAGTCCTTGCTAACATCAGAAAAAAAAAGAAAAACAACAAAAAACACAAACAACAAAAAAACCAGGTAGTCAAGTAGATGCCCCAAGAGAAAGAACAGGTTATAGCCTGAGCCCAACAAGATTATTTGGCAGTAGAGAATATCCACACAAGACAAAAACACTAAACCTGCCTTTGTAAGTTCTTCCAGTCATAAACTATTTACATGTTAAGTTAATGTGAAAAAGAAATATTTTCCACTTAATATGTAAAAAAATGCAGACACCTCTACACCACCATCCCTTAAAAAATTAGTAGATATGAAATCTTTGGAAACCCGCCTTTTTTACAACTCCAGATACTGTGCTATTTTGCACATTATATGGATGACCATTTGTGTTCAATATATCCTAAAAACAACATATGTAATATACATCTAAATAGAGAAATAGTAGAGATATGCTTGCAGATGGTGAACACCTTCAGATTTATAGGTACTATGTTACATTTTTGCTCAGCTACTTCACATGTTGTCTTTTCTTCCCAATTAATTATAAGCTTGTTTTAAAATGACAAAAACATTACATGGGATGACAATAAACTTCACAGCCAATGTTTAATTGCATCATAAAACCAAATATGTAAAAAAGTTGAGGAATTTTCATAATAACTCTTAGATTTATAGTTCTGAATCTTACTTTAACGAACATAATTAAATCTAGTAGCTGCTTTTAGAAATACTGTACAAATAGAATAAGCTGCAAAAGCTTAATCTGAAAGTTTAGAAATCCTGCAGGTAATACTACATCTGCATTAAAACCAAATGACAGCAAAAATGCATCATATTTCATAAGTATGATTGGCGTGTTTCGAATTCATGCTCTTTTTAGGTCTTTCAGTATACAAAAAAGTTAAAGGCATCTGTGTCACTCAGATTTGTTGGTGATGCACATGTCTTGTACTGCCTCTCTTAGCAGGCATAAATTGCATCTGCAATGGTGGGGTTTTCCCCTTTTTTACCTTAAGACAGTTATTTGGTAAATTAAAATAATCTGTACAGCAAAAATTCCACATGCATATACAAACACTTGACTTTATACCTTATACCAGCTTCAAACTTTTGTTTCCTTACCATGAAGAACTAAGTGAGGTGTCCTCCATGCTCCATAACTTTCCCTTCATTGAGTCTTGTGCCATGGCACACTGCGGCACTGCTTCTTGTGTTAGGCTGGCGTTCCCACTTTGCAGGTTCAGGAAGCCCATGACAAGCTGTTGTACCACGCCAGCGCAGGGAAGCATGAGCCTTCTTCTAAGGGAACCTCTGGGTGCGGGTACCAACCCATCACATAATCCACCATACTGTCATGTTCCCATCATGGGGATTATATTGGGGAAGAGGAGGGGTCTGTAATTTACATTTGTCCGTATAATTTATTCTGTTTGAATGAGGTAACATCAAAAAATGCAGTGGGGAGAAGAGGTGACACCCCTGAAATCATGAGATGTTCCCTAATGATCAGATATTGAAAAGTGATGAATGTTCATGGTTTTTGCGCAAGTCAAATGCAAGTTGCTCATATGCTGCACAGAACTGGGTTCTCAGCCCTCTATTAGGTCTCCATTACAGCATACTGTCCTTGATGAATTAATCAGAGCACTGTGCTCCCTGATTATCAAATAAGGCATGTACACTACTGAAATGAATTCACAGATGAACGGACCAAGGACAATAAAAATATTTAAGTCAAACTGCACCTTGTGTCACCACAAGCAACAAGAAAATACCTGACTCTACAAACAGCACGAAGAACGTATCTAGAAAATATGTACTTAAAACTAATCATGTGAAAACAATTCAACAGCCCCACACAAGGATTATGTCATAAATAATCTCAAGATTAGAAAGCTTTCACAGTTAATGATACAAAGATCACAGACTTTGCAGAGTTTGGTGACTTTAGCTTTACATGCTGGCTGTGTTTTTTTTCTGCATTTTAAAGTATGTTTCAGAATGAAGAGTATTATCCGCATTTAAATAATAGATTAAAGAAAAGTACTAGTTCAACCATAATATAATAAATTCCTGAGTCACCAGGGTAGTGGCACAGCCGGAACACTACTGAATGAAGAGTTTGCAATTCACAAGCAAAATTTGCACAGATATAGATTTCACACTGAATCATCTATGAGCACTTACCAACCAGCTATAACAGAGTATTCATGATTACTCAAATGCATTCCTCTCTACCATGGATACTGTGCAACTGCTTTATGCAATGATTTATCCATGTAGAAGCAATCAGTGCATAATTAAGCAAAGATTATGTAATCAATACACACTCAATCATAACTATATGTAATAATGCATTGTCTTGTCCACTTGAAATATTACAATCACTTGTTTGGGAACTATGCCTTTACTGAGATAAGAGTGCAGGACCATATTGTCCAATGCCTCTCAAAGTTCACATTCCAGATTTGACTGTTACCAGTAACAAATGAACCTGTGTGGTGAGCAAGACCCTATAAGAGTACAGGAGGGCTTTGAATTGGGAATGGAGCCCTGAGCAGTGTGCCATGATCCACATGGAACAGTTCATCCAGTGATGCAGCAGGGGTTCCCAGCATCAGAAGGGACATAAGATTGCTATCAACTTTTCTGTATTTTCCATCATTTGCTTGATAAATTAGTTAACCAGCTTGGAGTGATAGTGCCTTTCTTAGTGAGATTCCAAAAGAACTAACACCTGCTCAGTGCAAAATAACCAGAAATAGGTGTTAAAGAAATCAGGTGTTGAATGAAAACATACAAGCATTAAAAGATCATGATCAGAGCTGAAATCAGCCTGATTTTTGTTTTGCTTTTGAATTAGAGACTTACAGATTTTAGGATTTTGATTCAAAAGTCCACATAAGCAACAGGAAGTTATCTTTTAAATTTGGGTTCCTAGATGAGCAATAGTGTTCTTTTTTGGGTGCTACCCTAGATTAATGCCTATTTAATTGCTCTTGATTTTTAATTGTAGAACTTCAAATAGATACCAAATATTGAATTCTTATACATAACGCACCTGGTACTGAACTAGTAAGAGGCTCCAGTCAGAAGTTTCTGCACTGACTGAACTAGCCTCTCCACAGATTTGTACCCAGCTTTGAAAAACGTACCTGGATTGTTCTGGACTTTACTTTTATTATCTTAGATTGTATCATTTTTTAGTTAACCAGCATATACCCTAAGCAGTTAAAAAACAAAAACCCAAAACAGTGCCAGAGAACATTGTTAGGAAGAACACACAAAGTACTGGACTAATTTTGCGTTAAGTCTTTTTCATGCCTTTTATTGCAGTACCAGGAAGGATTTCACAGGCATAGATTAGAATAGAAATGAGTCAGCCATAAACCTCTACCTTGGGATGTCAAATATCTGTCTGTCATCTCAACTTTGCTTTATCTCATTTCACCCTGCTAATCCCTACTCATATTTATATATGCTGCATTTTGCCTTAAACATGCTATTTAAAACATCCTACAATATTTTCAGCATTGCTGTGCCACTTCTTTGTAACTAAAACCAGTATACCATTTATGCTAATAGCAAAAGGAAGGCTAATATATTTCAATTGCATGTTAATGACTGCATTCTTTAGTCAAATAAGCCATAAACTGCTTCCAGTCCAGTTAACATATTTTCCTTTTGATTAGAAAGATATGTCAAATGCTTGCAAAGACTTAAAAGAACATTTATCCAGGTTACCCATCTACCTGCAATAGTGTAAGCCATTTCTTACTACATTAGTCTAAAATATACTTAAGATGAAAAAATCACACTTTGTAATTTCTCAACTATTAGCACACTGCCATTAGCAACCTGAGAGGTCAAAATATGTGACGGTCATTTCTGTCTTAAAGGAGTTATATGGACAGAGCCTAACTCATCCGTACTCTCAACAGTATATCTCAACTGTGTAACAGTTATTCATAGGTCAGTCAGCTGGTTTTGTCATGACTGAACTCAAAGCTGTATCACAGCTTCGGAAGAGGCAAAGAAGAACATAGCCATCCTAAAGATAAGAGGTCAGTGGGAAAAGGAAGGGGAGGAAGAGTCAAAATGTGAGTCCTGGAAAGCCAGCCCTGTTCCTGCCTGCTGGTCCTGCATGCAGAACTATGACTGGGATATGCTTCCCCTTGTTGGTCAAAAAATATCTACTGCTTGCACTGCTCTCTGCCTCTGTTAGCAGAAAGAAAGTTGACTTTCCAAGGTGCTGACAGAAACAAAGCAAGCAGGGCTGTTTTGCTGCCCTAAGAAACTGCTCACGTCAATGGTTCTGGCAGATGGCTCTGGTCAGATTAGCATATCAACCAAACCGGACACAAAGATTATCATCATCCATGTTGGAGCAGTGGACTTGTTTTGAATTGTCAGCTGCAAATGACTGACCTGAGTAGCTAGACTCCAGATTTTAAGAGGACTAGATTTCTTTTTTTCCTGTTTCATATGAGGAATATACAAACTGACTAGTGCAAATAGGCTGCAAATAAACCCATTATTAAATTTACACATTACTGTAATAATAAAATTGAACACAAGTAAATTATAAATACAACAATAATATTAACCCTGTAAGCTCATACTATCGCTGCAGCAAAGGTACAATCTGCAGTGTCTGGCGTCTGCGTGTCCTTCAGGTTTTCATATGTTAAAGTGAACCTGCAAATACATGTGGAGGGTTAAAGCAGAAACTGTCCTTGCGTGCACAGCGTACACCACCACATATCTTTATATTCCAGTCTGCAGCAGGGACAAAGGAAAGCAGTTATTCTTAAACCATAGGTATTAGTTATGAAGCAGGGTGCAGAGTGATTAATCAAACTTGCCACAGCTCTCTAAGATTTGGGTTCTACACTCAAAAGAAATCTCCATCTGCCTCACTCTAACATTCCCCATGCATACAGAATGATATAGGTAGAGTTGTAGCTGCAGTCTCCAGGCATGAGGCTGAGTTTAAATCTAATATTATAAGAAAATTCTTAAATGGAATTTGCCAAGTACTACCAAAACCATTTTGCAGATAGGAAGTGCATGTGACTTCACTTCAGCTGAGTTTGCAGCTTTTCAAGTGTGTTCTCCACAAATGTTCAAGCAGCTGAATATGGACTGCTGACTAGTCAATTAGTGCTTATCCTGAATCATGCTGCATAATGGATTTAAAATTGTATTTACCTTTGAAGGTTACTGATTCTATATTAGACCTCAAGAAGGGCTTATAAGACTTTTTTCCCTCACTATCCATTAGATCTAATTTAAAAAGCTACCACTTAACAAATACTGCCCAAACAGTAAATATTTCAAGAAAGTAGAAGTGTCCAAAGAAAGAACAGAAATATGAAAATATTACACCAATTTTCAAGCAAGTTTCTATTTTCAGGACAGAGTTTTCAAATTTACATTCAGAATTTACAAGCAAAAAGTACTTGAAAAGATAGGTGATTTTAAGCCATTACCTGTGGTTGTATTTCGCAAGCTTTTTTGCAGTTAGATAACTGAAATTTATTTACAGTTCTACATGACTTAAAAGGCAGATGATTCCTCAAAGTTGTGGCTCTAGGGCTACATCACACTCTTAATTGTCATTTTTAAAAAGTTAGCAAATCTGTAAATTTCCTAGTAGTGAGGAAAAGCTGGAAAATGCCCTGTTTAACCCATCAAGATCAATAAAACAACCCAAAATAAGACCTTTTACTCCAAGATTTCCTAAACTGCAAAGACGGCCTTATGACTTTTAGTGGGATGACAAGTGAACATCTGGTGAGATATCAAGCTGGCAAGCAGCAATTCTGGCCAGCTGGCCAAAAGCATGGCTGGCTCCTGCCCAGCTTGCCTGCTGCCCAGCTCCCAGCCTCCTGCCAGCCTCTACCATTCTCCCCCTGGCCGGATGCCTCATCCTTTTGCTGGCTGCTTGATTTGCCTCTGGTCTATGCTCTAGCTGCCTGGTCAGCTGGTAGAGCGGCTTAAGCTTGCTCTCCAGCTCCCCAGACGCCTAGGCGCCCATCTGGTGTTCGAGATCTCCAGCAGACAGATGGGCCAAAATGGACCATTCGTCTTTGCCAGAGATTCCAGACTGCTAATATTTTATTCCAATGCAAAACAAACCAAAGCCTCCACAACCCAGGATAGCCTGTAAAACAGCAATTCCTTTTTTACCCCCATCACTTCTGACTGAAGACTAAGCAGCACAGAAACAGACTGGGTCACTGTTCATTTTCAGTAGTATCCTAGTCCATTCAAAGTTCAGTAAGGCCTTCTCCGGAATAAGTTAACACTAGGTTGAAACGCAGGTGTAAGAAAATAATTTATGACGGTCCATATCCTACATCTCTGTACAGGGATGCAATGTGCAAAACAACTGATAAACAATACTAAATAACTTGTGAGAACACTGTCCTGCTTCAATGAAAAAAAATATATACAAAATTAAAGCAATTTTCCGTCAAAAAATTTCAGACTAAACCTGCATGGACAGACAATGCAATATAAAAGGGGTTCTGACATTTGTGTAGAAAGCCATTTTCCAAATCTGATCTTCAGAATCTTACCTGCATATCAAAGTTATACACAGTTTTCAATTGCCTCAGTCAAAATGTATATATGTATTATGTATAATGTATATGCTTTTGAAAAGGACCTCCCTGAAATGTGCCAGTTCCACTGACTAATATGCCTAGGTTGTGCTCTACAATAGTGAAGAGATCCAAGCATATTGGTAGTGTGTATATTTAACGTTGCATCATGCATGACTCCTTCCAGGGAAAAAAAAAACCAGTAGAATAGAATAGAACAGAACAGAACATGATACAATAAGGTTTGTGTTTCCGCAACACAGCATTCTAAAACACTATCTAAGAAACACCCCCTGCAATCAGTAGGTCTTATGCCGTTTCTCACTGAACCTGCCACCCCCACTCCCACTGCTGCCACCCACAAAAAGGAGTGGTGAAAGTTTGTGGAAGAAACCAAAACAATTTTCACTGAAAAAAAGCAAAAACCAAGAGATCTTCTATTGCTAAGAGTACTTAGATACTCCAAACCATCCTATTTCTAGTTCACTACTAATATCTCAAGGAAATTAATTCCCTCAGTGCAACAAAAGATGACATTGCTTAGGCAAAAGTAAGACAGTGAAAGCAAAGTTATTCACGAAGGGCAGGAGAAAAATGCAAGGCTTCAATTAGCTTGCAGAGGGGAGGATCTATAGCTTTTTAACCATAGTTTGAACTGTGTTACAGTCTCCATTCTGTCTCTTTTTCCTTTGTATTGCAGGACTGAAAGATCAATTTTTGGAGATTCTGGGACTGGTTTAGTTATTCCAGTACTCATAACCCACACCACCAAAGAATTTTTACATGAAATTTACACAGTAATTTTCATAGGCATTAAATAATCTTACAGTTTATACAAAAGCCCAGGTGAAACTGAATCCATAAAATTTACACATTCTTAGCACTGAATCCAATAAAAACTATGAGGAATGGTGCAGCTCTATTAGTTATCCTCTTCCTTGGATGAGTTTAGAAACCGTTAAGGACATGAAGAAGTACAGCTGAAATCTTCATGCTTTACATAATCCCTCTTAGCAAAGCTACCATAGATTTATTTCATTTGATTGGGGCTGCCCCATTTCTTGATGTGCCCTCACACAACTTAGCCCTAGGAAAAGGATGAAGGAGGCTACCAGGGAAAGGATTTTCCTAGTTCAACTCTCATTTCCAGCATACACAGAATTGGATGAGACATAATCATGCAATGTCACCTTCTACATTTATTAAGCAACTCCAGGAAATAAATATTAAGGAGCAGTGCATATTCCTGTTTACTTGGTTATGGAGTATAGAACAATTCAACCATGGAGAAGGCACCCGCATTTATTTGGAACAAAGACAAAATATTTTTAGTAGCATAAATAAACAAATATATATTACTTTTTTTTTCATGAAAGAAAAAACACCTTTAAAATTTTTAATCTAGGAAGTGTTAAATTCAAAACTTATGAAGGAAAACTAGGTGTATTTTGAGATATGTGAATAATATATATCAGTACTTGGACAAGCTCATCTCTTCATATTGCCTTGGAAATCTGCTATATGAACTAACAGTCATCTTATTAGCTGAAAATGAGTGTGTGGCGTAACTTTCAATTTTTAGGTGAAACTGACATTTCAGTGCATCACATCATTGACTAATGTAACAATATGACATGCTGGAATGATAAAATGCCAGCTCGCAGCTGGAAAATTGGAGAAGGAAAAAACTATTCTGAGATAGAAAAAATGCTGTTAGGATATACAGCAGTTGTCCCCTCTCCTCACTACTTCCCTCCCCCCAAGAAAGACATCAATGATTTTTATTCTTAAGATATTCAGCAGTGCCATCAGGAACGTCATTACAGGCACCTGAGAGGTTCCTGCACAGTTGTTCTTTCTGAGTAAGGAATGAAAGCTTTGCTTGATGTATTGAAATTTTTAACCTGTTGCTCTATGAATTTTTTTATTCCTGCCTTTTAATGTAGTGGCTCCCAGATTTTCCAATCACAGAATTATTTTCAAACACCCATTTTTCTTACAATATCAGCACAGGCACTGAAACTGACAGTTTGCAGATTTGTCTTTCAAACTTCATGAGCCAGCTAGACAACTTTCCATGGCAGTATGAATCACAAAGACCAAAGTTTGGGAACCACTGTGTTGGAAAACAGAATTTAGAAGTAAAGAGAAAAACCCAGTGTGATTCCAGGCTAATACAATGGAAAAAACAAGGAGGAGCAAAATATCAGTGGTACCTTCACAGTGAAATTTTCCAAATGTTTCTTCAAAGTCCTTTAGGCCTCAGTTAAGGTCTGTCGTCTTCAGCAGTGTAGGTTTAGGACCAGCACACATTAACACTCTTGACTTACCATGCAAGGTGCTGGTGAAAGATCTAACTACATAACAGGTAGCCAATATTTACACAATGGATTACTTTCATGTTTAATGTGAAAATCTGGGGTTTTGTCCTGCTTCAGCATTGCCTAGAAAAATGCAAATGAACTTCATAGTTCTGGAAGTTATTTATTTGTTTAAAGATAGGACAAAAACAACACAGCATGATATTTATGCAAAGTCATATATATTTTCATTTTTTCCTTGGGGAGAAAGTCCCCAACACTTTGCTAAACTTGGTGACAGATCTTTGAGAGGAGGTCTCCAGGCTGAGGAGTATCAGGGAGTCAGAGAAAGAGATTGACTGGTGGAATGGTACTCTACCATCCCTGAGACAGATGCACCAGCCAACCATGGCACAAGAGGCATAGGTCCCCCTACCCCTTCACCACCAGACAGAAAGAGGAGAACCAGGAGATGAAGGAGAATGGAAGCAGTTTACTGCTTGGGGTGGCAGGTGAATCCACTTTCAGCCTGCCTCACCTTCCGTTTGCCTGTACACAACAGGCATGAGGCCTTGGAATTGGACAGGCAGACAACAGATGACATGGATGAAGGTCCTGGGATGGAGGGGTCATCTAGGCAGCCTACCCCTCACATCAACCACTCATGTAAAAAAAAAAAAAAAAGAAAAGAGGAGTACTTGTCATAGACGACTCCCTTCTGAGGGGAACAGGTGGTTCGATGCACCAACCAGACCTGACCCACAGAGAAGTCTGCTGCATCCCTGGGGCCAAGGTAAGAGATGTCACTAGAAAACTCCTTAGTCTGATAATGTCCTCAGACTATTACCTGTTATTGATTCTCCATGTCAGCAGAGAAGAGGTAGCAAAGAGAAGCCCAAAGGCAATTAAAAGGGATTTCAGAGCCTTGGAGCAGTTGGTTGAAGGTTCAGGTGCTCAGGTAGTATTTTCTTTGATCCTTTCAGTAGCAGGGAATAATATTGCATGGAACAGGCAGACCCAGCTGATCAACACATGGCTCCGAGGCTGGTGTCTTTTGTGGAACTTTGGGTTTTTTAACCATGGGATGATCTATACCTCACCAGGTCTACTGACATCAGATGGGATGCACCTTTCTCAGAAGGGTAAAAGGGTTTTTGCTCAGGAGCTACCAGGGCTGATTGATAGAGTTTTAAACCAGATTGGAAGGGGGAAGGAGACAATACCAGGCTAGTCAGTGATGAGCAATGGGATGGCACGGCAAAGTTTGAGGAGCTGCATACTAGTGAGATTTTTCAGACTGCTCCACGTGGTGATGGTCACAACACTTGAAGTGTTTCTACACAAATGTGCGCAGCATGAGGAACAAGCAAGAGGAGCTAAAAGCCTTGGCCCAGTCCCAGAGATATGACAACACTGGCATAAGTGAAACCTGGTCTGATGAGTCCTGTGATTGGTGTGCCATGATGGATGGTTACAGGCTTTTCAGGAGGGGTATGCAGGGCAGGCAAGGCTGGGGGATGGCATTATATGTAGTGGAGGAGCTGGAATGCACAGAGCTTGCAGTTGGCGATGGCACCATTGAAAGCCTCCAGGTAAGGATTAAGGGACAGAAAAATAAAGCAGATGATGTCATGGTAGTCTACTATAGACTACCCAGCCAGTATGATGACACCGATGAGTTATTCTATAATAAACTAAGGGATGTCTTTAAGTCATCTGCCCTTCTCCTTATGGGGGACTTCAACTTGCCAGATGCCAACTGGGAATACCACGCAGGTGCTACAAACAGGTCCAGAAGATTCCTAAACCATCTGGATCATAAATTCTTGGTAAAAGTTGGACTTGATGATCCTTGTGGGTTCCTTCCAACTCAGGACATTCTATGATTCTGTGATTCTGTGATTCTAAATTTGATGCACACTCTTCACAAGGAATGATTTAGACACCAAACCACTAGCCCAGCACTCTCTCACAGCAAAATTGCAGTGCCATAGGCAAACTGAGCTCTCAAAGAAAAATGGTTTAGGGCAGAGGGGGATGTGTATAGATTCCTTCACTTCAATGTTCCTGCAGTAGCAAGCAAGGAAGTGATGGGACCTCATCCACACCAGGCTGCAGTAAAAAGGCTGGGTCCTGCACACTTGCCAACAGGTTTTGCATACTTTGTGGATCCATGGAGCTGTATGGGTGGCCTCTTCCATGGAGCGATATTGGCTGAAAAGTACAGTATGAATGAACCACTGAAAACCAAAACTGATGGCATCTGTAACTCAGGCAATGAGAACAATACAGGTTTTCAGTTTAATGTGCTATCCTGCAAATTTCTGCATGTTATCGTTATACCAGCTTGTGTCACCAGACGTGTGAAGGCATCTAGGAGGCCAGCAAGAAGGAAAAATACAGGAAAGCCTGCTCCCATGATGAGCACATTTCTTCAATTTACCATTATTCAAAACAGTGAGAGATCTATTTTTTCCTAACATATTTTAGAACAAAATTGAATAATTAACCGATTTTCCAAATTGTTTTTCAATTCAATTGACGTATTCAATTCATGTGAGTTACTCACCTTCCAGAAAGAAGCATTTCAATTTTTGAAGCTGGAAGACATTTTAAGAAAATATGCATTAAAAGAAATACATATATACACACACATAAATATATATTTGTATGCATCTAAATATAAAGAGAAAATAAAGGCCCACATAAGAATGAAATGTTTTATACCAGATTTGTTCCTATTAACCCAAAGCAATTCAAGCTTTTTTCCTGTTTTATTCTTTTGTTCCATTTTAGAAGTATAAACTATATATGAAATTGCAGAGTATTGCACTCATTGTTCTTCACATTTCATAAGAACATTATTATTCAACTTATTAGCAACTAGATATCTACTGTTCTAATAAATAAAAATCCAACAAACTACTGCATTTGAATTTTCATCCATCCTATAGTCAAAATGACAATACACTACACGACAATACAAGCAATAGTCTGAGTGTTTCATAAGTTACAGTTACTTTTTTCTAGCATGAGAGCAAGATTATCTGACTTTTCTCAGCCATTTAGATAGTTCATCTGTTCAGAGGCATAATGCTCTGAGAACTCTTATTGTAATTTTCTTTTATATTTTGTCAAGGATTAGCTTATGATCTCCTAAAAAATTTCTGCTTTTCCTCCCTCTATTCAGATTAATTTTTTCATTTTCTTCTGTATCCTCCCTCCAACAGGTCTTTGATGACATGCTTTGTACAGTAGGACAATCTAGGGTAGTTAAATTTCAGAAGAAAGGTAGCTGAATTCTAATGAGCAAGTGAGATCAGCAGAGATCATTTTGGGTGATAAAACATAAGACTTGTTCACTTGCAAGCTAACAATGTTGAAGTTAAAATGAACTATTTGAGTTCCAGATTTTCATGAACATAAGAAAAGAAGTGAATTTGTGTTGTTTGGACACCTGTAATACAACAGCTGGCAAGGAGCATCATTGCCCATGTGCTTACATACAGATGTTTCCCACACCTCTATGAAACACAGCATGTGGAACAACATGAATTCCAGTTCTGACAAATTTTTATCTAGTGCTAATTATTTTAAATACATTTCTGCAACTACTAATACATTCTAAGCCAACGGGAACATTGTTAAATATTTAAATATGTGCATACTCATTCAGAGACACAAACCAATAGTGTTTTTTCAATGTTCAGTCTAGGATGTTTAGGGTATACTGTATGAAGATGCCAGATTTAGATAAAACAACTAAGCTAATTTGGCAGTTAATTTCTGCTAAAGAAGGTGGGCCTTGTCTCTCTTCCCAGCTTTGTCATCTTCTCCCACACATTTTAACTACTTCAGCCATTCTTCTGACACCTCAACTAAGCCAAAAGAAAACTATTTGCTCTCCTCCTCCCACCCACTGACTTTTCTGTCAGCTTAGTGAGCTGAACTAGCATGCTTATTAAGTAATCAGAAGCATAAAGGAGCCATAAAAAAGGGGAAAGGCAAGAAGATATTTGGTCGGGATCAGGAAGGGAAGGACAGGGTCTAGGTTGGCACCACTTGTTCTCCAGGTAAGGTTTTACACTGACTAAGCTTTTCTTGTCTCACTACCCTACATACACACACAAAAAACTTATCCAGATCTTATCCAAGCAAAGCCAATGGAAATTGCAATTATTTAATGTATCTAAAATCACATCACTTTCACAAGATACCTACCTGTGGTTTCAGGCAGCTGTGACTAAACCTTCTCATCTGCACTCATTGTTTTAAAGTACAGTTAAAATAGTCTGGTGCAGTGCTGTTCCCTGCAACAATGATTATCATTCTTTCCATCTGCAGAGAAAGAGAAGAGGATACACTCAAGCAAGCTTTTAAGCAGAATTCATTATGGCACTTGAAATGACCTTTCAAAATTGTTAGTGAACCAGTTGTCAACACTTAAAGTTTCATTCCTCTCACTGCATCCAGCATATTTTTCATGAACAACTTTGCTAATTATCATTAAAAGCATTTATTCTGAAGTGTAAAAAGCTTTACGCAATACAGATGATTAGACAGCATGTCACTGAAGTGTGTCTTTTTCCTTCCAATTCTGAGACCCAGAGAGTTGCAGTATGACCCTATATCCTGAGTATGTTGGTATAATACACATAAATGAAGAAATATTTTCCTATTAGCATTGATTAAGAAGTTTCATAGCAGCTAGTATCAATGCACTATCCCAGAAATTAATTTTCCTACTTTACACCACTAGGGCTGGTAAAGTTAGCTGTTTATATACACTCTAAGACAGAGAAATACATTGGCCATTTGGAATGGTTATGCTGAGGCTTCTTAGTTTTATTATACAATCTGTAAATCTTCTAACTCTAAATGCACACAATACCACAGAAATATTTCAGACCAGATTCTCTGCATCAGTAAATCAATATAGCTCTACTGAAATCAATGGAGCTAGTGTGATTTACAGTAGCTCAAGATCTGCCCTTTCGATTGCAGCCAATGATATAAGAGACTCGAGAGGGTTATTACAGTAATGTTCAGGAATATATTTTCCAGTAAATTACAGTTCTTTAAATAGAGACCAAGGAAACAATGCACAGGCGCTGCACTATGACACTGTTGTAGCAGAGGATTAGCAGTAGGGGCCTGCAGTTTTTCATGCATACTCTAGCTACCTGTAGGTAGGCACCAAGCCAGGCACCAGACCTAACCTGGTTGCCTATTCCTGCTACAGTCCATTAAGGGAGGTAGGCCCCACATTTCCCCTGTTTTCACTGGTATGAACTTCTAGGGATGCTTGTTGATTTCTCTTCATTGCTAGTGAACTTATGCAGCCACCAGAGGAGTCCTGTCACCAGCCAAGATGCTGGGCTTCCTCTGCCTCTGTCCTCTCCAGAGGCAAAGGCAAGATGATCAGATCTCTGCAGGTGGGGCTAAACTTCTGCTCTGATTACCAGTGCAGAAGGTCTTTAACTTCAGCACTTCTGATGCCTAAAACCAGCAAGTCCAGCCCGTCACTTGAGAAATTTGTTGGATAAGCACTAAGGACAGAGACGACTCAGAAGTTTGCATTAGTTCACACTTAAAACCAATGTAAAACTGAAATAACTTAAGAGTCAAGTAGACCATGTTATGTAATTATGCTTGGAGTTTAGTTTTATGATATTTCTGGTTTTGAAGATTTCTTAACTAGCTACTTACTGCTTGCAGAATATGCCCTGGCAAACCAAATACACTGGTGAATACAATTGAGACGTGGCACTGTAACATATACTTAGGCTCTGTTGTTCATTCTTCATATAGCTTTATTCCTTAAAGGCACTTAGAAGACAAACATATTACAGCAGGTGTTTTTCTTAACAGCTTTGCCAAATGTTTTTAAGTGATGGTATGCCTGTTTTGCTGGCCAGGGTGTGTACTCCTTGTGGCTGATCAAATTACCAGAGCTCATCTTGAAAACTCTTGTTTAAGAAGTCTTTAAAATATGTAAAAATAGAGAGCTAAGATACCAAATGTGCCCACAGCAACACAAAGTTAACTGTGGTTTGTTGTCTTTTTTTTCTTTTTTCCCCCCTCTGTAACATTAATGTAACTATCCTGATTCAAGGACATAAGCAAGGCAAAATATGAAAGGAGAGTTAACATTTTTCCTATAGTTGCAAAATGAAAAAAAAAAGACCCTCTGTCATGCACAGAAACTTTTTGTTAGAACTTGTTAACATACACTGTGAAAAAAGAAGAAAAACTTTTAAAAGTCCCTTTGCTGCTGACTAGAAATGGACAACATAAAGCTAACAAGAATTAATTTAGAAGAGTTTCAGCTCAGGTGAATGTACTGTTTCTGTAAGCCAACATTGAGCACTCTATAAACTTACAGGTGACTTTAGAGCTTTGTTTTTGTAAACATTTTGGCTGTTTAAAATATGTACTAAAATAATTGATTATTTCCTCCTTTGTTAATGAGCCTCCCACATCTCTTACCACACAACTTGATTAGGATTAGGGATTGGAGAGAGAATGTTTAATTACTTTCCCAATCTGTTTAATGTTTACAAAGGCTGCTTAGAACTGTGGATGAAAAGAAAATAATTATCACTTAGTTATATATCTTTAAAGAAAACAAGAACATGTTTCATCTTTGAACTGTATGTATGCCAGATAACACAATACTCTTGGGTTCAAAAAATCACTCAGAAATCACTGAAAGATAGTTGAGTATCTGGTATCTGTTCTATGAGTTCACTGCATTAATACAAGTGCACTAGACTCAAAAAAGCTGCATGGAGGTTATGTGATACACCATGCTCTGTTAAAACTTCATTTTTTTAGGTAAGTACTTTGGACTTGCAAAAATACAGTCACAGAGAGGAGGAAATGAATTTACACCCTAAAAATACCAAGGAAAAAATAATGTTGCTTTAACACATAAAGAAGCAATTAGATATTTTCTGTTATTTCTTACATTGATTCAAATTCAAAGCCCCAGCTACATTCTTCAGTGACATTTTGAAGAAGACATTGACAGAGTTCACTGATGTGTTTATTTTAAGGCAGGGGAGACAGGAACTAAAGGAATAACTGTTCAATGTATTACCAATTGCTAAGATGCAAGCTCTTCTTTGGACAGAGATATGTAAACATATTAAGTCATAAATTCAAATGTTAAGGTAAATTATTCATAATATAACTAGATAATTCTAGTAATTCTAATAATTCTAGTACAAGACTGTACTTTGGAAAATCTGTCCTAATAGACCTTCTTTAAAACAACACCTCTCTATCACTGCTAAGGCTGTACTTCATTAGTTGTGACTGCACTTAAAAAAATTAAGTCAGTGGGAGCTTTTCCTATAGAAATCCACAGATTTTAGCCTTATTGAAAGAACAAAGCAGAAAAATGCTTAGACTGAAAAAGAGGGGGGAAAAAAGTAGTATTTCCCAGATGGGACAAAATTTGCTTTATTCCAGTCAGCCTAAGAATTACTATAAATTCTGGGTTTTTTTGCTGTGTCTTAAGGTGTGTTAACTCCATTCTAGAAATTAATTTTAATTATTAAAGATACTTAAATGAACCTGATGAGAGTTAAGCATAAAACAGCAAGGACCTATTACAGAATAAGTTAATATCTAACAGCTGGAAGTTTTGGCATATATCTTTGGCATGAATGCTGTCTTTACCTTAATATATACAGCCATAGATATATATTTAGATACAGTCAGCTACAGTGCACATTCATATAATATTAAATAACTTCAATATATTGTGATGGGTTGAACCCAGTCAGCAACTAGGGACCCACACAACCACTTGCTCACTACCCTGCTCCCTCCAGCAGGACAGGGGAGAGAACAAGAAGAGAAAAACCAAGAAAACTTATGGGCCAAAATAAAGGGAGTTTAATAAAGGAAGGAAAGGTGGGGGAGGGGGGAGGAGAGAGGCAAACGCAAACCCCTTCACACAAGCAGGCTGATGACCAGCCAGACTATGAGCAATGGACACCTTGGAAGACAAAAATACCACCCTGTTCTTCTCCTTACCCTGATTTATTGCTGACTATGTTGTTACATGGTTTAGAATATCCCTTTGGACAATTTGTGTCCCCTCTACCTTTTTTCCCCTCCCCCATCCCATTGAGAATGAACTTTGCACACTCTCAATGTGTCCTTTTCCTCTGTCTTTGGACCCATACATGAACATGATGATCTGTTCCCGTTAGGGTTGAGATGGTACGTACAACTGGTTTACTCTCTCTCTCGTCAGCCCTCCATAAGGCATTCCCCAGGAGCATACGGTGAAGCATCTGCAGTTCTCTCTCTGCTTCTGCTCCTTGGCAGCTCACAGTACCCACACAGGTGAATTCAGCAGCTTTCTGAGTGCCAGTGTTATTATAGGGCTTTGGATGGTTTTTCCCATTTCCTTAAATATATGCTCTTTGGAATACGCTTGCTTTTTGCTTGTCGGAAAATCCACTACTGCTGTCAATAAAATTAGTGTACCACTAGAAACACTGGATTTATATTCTTCACTTCTGCATGAAGCCAGGATTTTGAAGAGCAGACAATATATGTGTTTCTTTATGAAGTGGAACATTTTGCATCTAGGAGGTTCACTAGCAAAGACTGTAGTACTGCTATGTTGCGTGGTATCAATGGGAGGCTGCCTTTCACAGCTGTGTTCACACTGATAGGGATTCAAAATCACTTACATAACTGCCTTATGTCCTCTCTCTGATTTTCTGAAAGCACACTGTCCTACTTTTACTGGCAATCTTACACACATAAGTACGTCTGCAAAGAGTCTTTCTAGGTGGCTGTGTAATCCTGTGAGTTTTCCCCTGCATCTGGTTGCTCTCTGCTTTCTGAAAATATATTTTTTGCTGTATCAGATTCGTGGCCTTTCATACTGATAAGATGCTCTACATTTTTTCTCTGCTCTGAGTCTTGAGCAATTTTCATGGATCAGGACAGCAGGCACACATGCTGTCAGGGTTTACTCAACCCAGCCAAGTACTCTAAATCAATATCCTCTGTCGACACTTCTTACTTAGATGTACATGAGATGCTCACACTTGTTTTGCAGACAACTAACAATACTGAAGAACTTTCTGTCAGTCATTTTATTGAAATAGCATACACATCTCTGAAGTGATGTGAATATTGCTTTCCAAGAGTGAACATACAAATGTAAATTCACATACCTCAGCAGAAATTTAACTCTTCCACCTGGCAGTACTGTAGTCTGTGAATGCTTGATGAGTGTCTTCTTTCATTTCTACATATTTTACAAATTTTATAGAAACATAGAAACACCCAAGATACCAACAAGATCATGCTGTCATCCTATCTTTCAGTTTTCACCACCAACACTCCTCAAAAAAAAAAAAAAAAAAAAAAAAAAAAAGACCTTGATAATCTTGAGAGAGAGTTAAGCTGTAAATATAAGGGCTTTGGGACCTCCTCATTTCACCTGAGCCTACAAAAGCCTTATATCTCTGTACAGCTGAGAATATTGCAGGCAGCCACAGATCTTTATATGCTCATCCACAGATCTTTGTATGCCAAGGAGACAAATAGCCTAATTTGGTGTATTAAAATCAAAAGAACATAAATTGTACTAGATGAGACAAAGGTCTAGCTGGCTTGGTATTCTGTCTCAAACACTGGTCAGAAGTAGATGATTAAAAGAGAGTAAAAACAGAACCAGTGAAGGACATTTCCCATTTACTTATGTGTTCTGCCAAGTACTTTCTATTTGGTACACTTACTCAGTAGGACGTATATTACCTCTGGGTCCAGGTAATCTTTCATCATCTGCAACACCCTCTGTCAATGAGTTGCACAGATTTACTGCCTCCTGTGTGAAGAACCACTCCTCTGTTTTGTTTGAATCTACCTCATCGTAGTTCTGCTTGATTACCCCAAAATAAAACTGTTTCTTGCAAGTTTTTGGAGGCTTTGCATAGACCTGACTTGAAATCCTTAGTATCACTGCAGTAAGGGAGAGAAGAAAGCAGAAAAATAGAAGAAAGGTAGAGCCTAGACTCTCTGTTCTTTCAGTCTTGGTGTTAACGTGGTGCAAGTTAAGGAAACCAGAGAACAGCTGTAATTCATGCTGATCCACTATATCTCCAAGGACAAGTGTTACACTCCGCCTCTGACCCATCAAGAGTTATGTCCAGCTCGCTCACTTTGTTCTGTGTTGTGATTCTAGCCATTAAGAGATTTCTACATGATGTAGCTGTCCAGATTCCTTGTCTATTCCATGAAACATGCCATTAAATCTTAAAATGGCCAGTGCTTCCTCCTGAAAGTTCACCAGCCTTACTCTTTTTATGTTGCTGTTTTAATTTCTTCTTAAATGCTCAAATCATTAAATGCTAAAAGCACATTCCAGACATGCTTCCCCTCTTCCTCATTTCCTCTCATGCATACCAAATATACTGAAAAGTTGGGATAGAAAATTCTGCTGATGGCAAGGATACCATAGGACTTCTTCCATTCCTAATCACATCTCTTATTTTTAACCAGCTAGTAAACAGATCACACTAGTCTCTTCTTTCTGCCTGGAGATTTTCTTTTTTTGTGTGAGGCCTTGCAGCACTCTTCTAAATGTCTAAATGCTATAATCTTTCAGCATCACTTCATGGGATCACCCAATATCGTGCAGACAGAATTCTTTGGTTTTGTTTTATGAAAAGCAACAAATACAGTAAACCACATAGATTACAATCTTTGTCATGCTCAGTTTAATAGCCTGGTGGAACTGGTGACACTGTGATTTATGATATATGTAACATCACTATAGCATATACAGGAAAAATAATTTTTGAAAGAAGCTTAAACTACATCTTGGGTTTGGATTGCCCTTTTTAAAATTTTTCTTTTTCATTGAAATCAATATGGGACCAGATTAGTTGTGTTGGGTTTTTTCTTTAGTAAGGGCTTACTTTCAAGTGACTAGTCCTTTTTATTCTTTGATGTTGGAATATAATTTATAATTATACCAAATTTTATATTTTTAACCAGTCTGAATTAAGATTTTCAGTGTTTTGATGTGTTTCTGCAGTTTGGGTCCTTCGTTATTACCTATCAACTCGTCTGATGCTGACAATCCATTCATTTAACTCTTGTTAGTGAAAGATGTTGAACTGTTTTATGAGTAATAAATGTAGATGAAAATATGAAATAACTGTTCCATTTTTGAGCCCAAGATTCATGCTCCATACTGTGGTACCTGCATTGATTGTGAACAAGCACCAGCATTTGGGAATGCTGGGAAGATAAAAATGAAGCCTCAGACCTCTGTCTCCAGATGTAGCATAGATGCACAGCACTTGCTGAGTCTTACATCAAAGATTTATTGTGCAGATGCCCATTGTAAGAATATGCAGCTCCCACACATCACTTGCAGTCGCACGAACTGTTTGTGGAGCACAGTTAATGATATGAACTACATTTTTCTAACTAGATATACTATCTGAATGTGACACTAAATTAAGGGAATTCTGGATTAATCTATAACAAAATGGATTGTAAATCTGTAAAACTGAGAGCCTTCAAGAAGCAACTTCTGAAAATGTAAGTAACAGTCCAAACTGCTGAACAAACACATGCATCATCAAACCTATGTCAGATCTCCTTTGAAGGAATGAAAATAAATATTTTATAAAATTCAACTACAGGATATGCTGAATCTACAAATAAAATTCCAGCTCAGATTTCGGGGCATAAAAAATTATGTTACAGAAAAGGATTTATTCCCTTACAAAATAAGGCCTAAAACCTGACCAGCTACAATGAAAAAGTACATTCGTTCCTAATGCATTCATTATAAAATAGACCTACTCAGATTTGAGAATATAGCCGTGTAATTAGCAATGAAAGGAAACCAGAAAACTTATCTCATGATACCTCCCTTTCTGGTTCTGACTGCTACAAGTCCAAGAAAACTGTAAATGAAAGATTTTCATTTCTAGATATGTTGAACTCAAGCTATTATAATGCATGAAAGATAGCTGTACATTTCTTTCCAGATGGGAACCTTTCATTATTCCTTTTGGTTATCAGCTTTAATAAACTTGCAGACTGTGATGCTCCCTTCTAGCTAACAACAAACTTTACCATACCTTTTAAGTTGACACTTTCAGAGAATGACAATTCCAAAATAGAGTTTACCACTAGCATCGTTAACTTGTAATGAGAAGTCAGATTCCAGCTCAGAAGCACAGGATGTCTTCTGAGATCAACTCCCCCAAAGTGAAATAACTAGAAATGAGTCCAGCTATTCTGAAATCAGACTACATTTATAATACACAAGTAATCCCCTTTCTTCTTCCTTATAATCATAAAAAAATCAGTAGACAAATATTTGCTAGATCTATTTTTCTCCATATTAAAAAGACTTGTCACTACTTTAGTGCCAGACATTATTCATTTAGTCAGGAAAGGAATGAACACAGTGTTAAAAAAATATTTTGAAGGCTATAAAATACAGAAACATAATTCTGTCTCTAAAAGTACTTTCGCACTGATCCTTGGATTGGAATTACTTTGGACAAAATTCCAGGGACATATTACAGTCTACTTGCCCCATTCTTATATTAAGTGCTTGTTTTGGCGAGTGTTAGAGATACAGTGAAAGGTTTTGGTCTGACTCAGCCAGCCATTCTTACAGCATCCTTTTGAAGTTCTTTAACTCATTGGTATCCCACACTGAAGCAATTACAAAGTTTCATAGAGTAACTGCAAAAATGCTGAGCTTATTCCCAATCAGGAAAGTCCTCTCCCAGCTTGTGATAAGAAATGTATTCTTTTGGAACTTCCTTCTTGCTCAACAGCCTGCAGAGTGTCCACTTCTTGTAGATCCTGACGTTAGCTGACCCAAGATTTCGTGGTTTGAAAGGAAAGTAGGTAGACATCTTCCTTTTCCCTCCCCCACTTCATATCAGAAGAAACCTGTTCTTTCAAAGCATTTTTTTTCTTTATAAAGAGAAATGATAGCATGGTAAGAAAGGGTCTTTCAATGACTCTTGAATGAATGACAGGAAAGAAGAGGCAAAGGAGGAATCAACCTAAGCATACTCTAGGGGAAGTTGCTGAACTTTACCACCTTGTCTTACAGAATCCGTTTTTTCTTCCACCCTAAACTTACAAAACCATTCATGTCAGAACTGGCACAGGAATTCCTGAACAGAGCTCCAGATGTCAGCCTCTTTGTTGCCCTTTTAGGGTGCTTTTTCCCCCCAGCAACTTCAGGGTTTTGACACATATGTCATGTAAGAGTCTATACAGCAGACCCCTCCTGCTCCAGTCCTGACAAGGCTGGGAAAGGTAAACTTACTACATACTTGGTGGGGCAGAAGGAAATAAGTCAAACCTTTCCTTTCTCTGTCACCTGCTACCATGGGGATCCTCTTGGAGCTGGGTGCTTGTTTATTTTTTATTAAATCATTTGTTGTATGAACTAGAAAATACTTCTCCCAGTAATTCTTTTATCTCTTTCAGGAGAATGAGAGAGGCATTCTCAACAGAAGCAATAGATCTTCTTCTTCACTTTGTATTTTTTAGACAGGAGAAGACAAAAATGTTACAATGACAGCAATATGCACACACAGCAACAATTACTCTATTTGTATATATATGTACACATACAGAGAGAGAAAGATTATCTCTATGCTCAGATTACTTAAAACACCGCACTGTCCACATCAAATAAAAATTAATTTACCTCTTATTCAGTACTGCACAACTGAGTGCAAACTTCTACAAAATCATAATTTCAATCATAATAACAAAATATATCACAATGACAATCAAAATGTTACATCTGCTTTGCAGAAATTAGAGTACTTCCACACAAACAGATTTTACACCTGGGAATGCATCCTTATCAGGATGTCCTGTGGTGTTCTCTTTAGAGAGGAACCTGCACTGAGGTGCAGGAGGGGCAATGAAGCTGGTACTGTTTACTGCATACACTTATGTGCACATCCTTCTGTTTTCTCAGCGGTTTGTTCAACAGTATTCCTGTCAATGTTGGAGGAACCACGTTTTAAATTTGTATTAGCCATCCTGATGGTGCTTTCTATTTTATTGCAACAAGGTCGGAGAGAACATCCTCAAGAAAAATCTTTTTTTTTCCGACAATTTCAAAACAACTTTGACAGGATACTGTTAAAAAGTAGTGATTTTTACAACAAATGATACAATCCGTTCCTCCACCTCTTGTCCGGTTAGATTTTCCTGAAGCCACCAAGTATAACTAGAAGGATGGCAGTGTAACAATAGGTCAAAATATGGAAAATCTCATTTACTGAAATTGAGCTGCATGCACTACTTGATTAATGGGCAGCTGTGTAAGAAGACAAAAATGCAGCGGGGACAAGAAGAAGACTTAATGTCTATTCTCTCTGTGGGTGATAGACAAAAATGGACATCTGAAAATGGATCTACATAACCTGTAAGTATGAGCATCAGCCTACCTCTTCATAACTCTTTTCACTTCTCCTAGAAATATCAACCTGCAGAACAGAAGCTAAACAGCCAAAGGTATCTAAAAAAATAACAAAGGTGTCCTCAAAAGCCACAAGCCATTTATCTGATTCTAATGGTGCCATGTGCTGTTACATGAAAGATACACAAAGGAAATTAATAAATCACACTATCTAACCATCTCCCAGCCACCTTCAATCACAGGATTTTTCCCACTGTTGTTTCAGTTTTTCCCTGTTGCAATCATGAAAAGTAATTTTAAGCCTGATATGTGCTTGTATTTATCACATCACAAAACAACTCTGGTAAGACAGTACAAAAGTACTGTTTTCTTACATAAACTAATTATAGGAAGTCATAGAGGATAGAATTTGCAGCTGCTCAGACATACAGCTAACAGCTTCAGACTGAAAAAATCCTGACAGTCTCTGCACAACCAGCTCCCAGAGTTGCACACTGCTTCCTCACCACCATGCATTCAGCACAGAAATCTGTTTCACAGATATTTCACCCAGGCAGTCATTGCAGGATGCCTATCTCTAAAATAATCCTGTAACCCTATTACCTACATGGTAAAAAATTTTAACAATATGACAAAAAGTAACCACTGTAGAAATCCCATGTACTTGAAATTAACTTTATGCTGACTGTTTTTCACCATACAAATCTGCAATATATTTTTTCAGAAAAACCATCTCCATCTCTTTATTAAGGTCAGTTACTTTATATCAGTTGCTTTTGATATCTGTTCCCTCTAGAAAATATGTTACTGTGTCAAAAATATCTCCTTTATCTTTAATAAAAATGATTGGTAACTACTGTAGAGTAACGTCAAACATGATTATTGTTTTGAAATGAAATAACTTTTTTCTATTAAAGTTTTATATATTCCTTCAAAACTTATTTCAAAATGGAAGGAAGTTCAGATGAGACTTTGCCACTTTGATTTTCTTTTTCAAAAGAGATTTACAAGCAAGTTAGAAGCGGACATATTGATCTCAAATAGTGTTACCAAGTCAGAAGCTTTCTGGTTCAGCTTCATCCCTCCCAAACTAAGCATTTATCTCAGGTGTCTAGATCACCCCTGGACAGGCAAAGTAGCTTAAGTCTCAAGACTGCATCCCCACCCATTTCTTTTACCACAGACAAAATCTGAAGATGTCACTGTCTGAATTTCTTAGCTCTGAAAATCTGAACCCAGAGTCAAGCCCAGTTACCAAAGGCAATAGAGGTGTAAACATATTCAGTTTCCCATGTACCAGACAGAAATATAAATATTTTAAGAAAAAGAGGATCGTTTATCCACCTGAAGAACTTTTTGCTCTTAGTTGAGTGACATAGAAAGTCTTAAGTCTTCTGCCTTTGACTCTTTTTCTATTACTGTTTGTAGCATGGAAACCTCTGCAACATTTTGGTTTCATTCCCAAAGCTTTTCTTTGCATTCTTAGGAGTAATACTTAACACCAATCATGTATCAGTAACCAAAATACTTCCAATGAAATAAGAAATGTTTGAAATAAGCAATTAGTTTGGACTAGGTTTTCCTCTCTAGTCTCCAATTTTTCATCTAGCTGAAACATAGAAAGCCAGACCATTTAACAGAACAGCCAGATTTTGAAGATTTACAGCTATGTTTTGCTATCTCATTTTCCTTGCCACTTGTTACATATGACATTTCCCTTTTGACTACTCAAACTAACTGAAACCAAGCTACCCTATCAGCTCTAGGGTACTACTATTAGTCTCCTCTATCCTGCCAGCTGTAGGTAGTGATGTCAGAAGAAACAGGCAGACACAGCTTATCAATACTTGGCTCTAAGGCTGGTGTCATCAGCAGAATTTTAGGGTTTTCAATCATGGGATGGTCTACGTGACACAAGGCCTGATGGGATTCTCCTTCCTCTATGGGGGAAAAATATTTTTGCTCATGAGTTAGAGGGGTTGTTAGAAAGAGCTTTAAATTAGGTTTGAAGGAGGGAAAGGGATAAATTCAGGCTTACTAGTGATAAGCTTATGGGACAACATGACAGTGTTTGAGGGACAGTGTGTAGTGTGGGCCTTCATCTGCTTCACAATGTACTGAGTACACTGGAATGCATTAGAAAATTTTTTACACTAATGCATGCAGTATGAGGAATGAACAAGAGGAACTAGAAACTTTGGCTCAGTCCCAGAGCTATGACATCATTGTCATAACTGAGATTTGGTGGGAAGAGTCCTGTGACTGGAGCGCTATGATGGACAGTTATAGGCTCTTCAGGAGAGACAGGGGAGGCAGGCAAGGTGGAGAGGTAGTGTTGTAAAAAAAGGAGGGTTTGGACTGTACAGCACTTGCAGTTGGGGATGACATGGTTGAGAGCATCTAGGTAAGGATGGGGGGAAGAACTAATAAAGTGGACAATCACCAACTATGTGAAATTTAACAAGAAAAAAATGTCACATTCTGCACCTCAGACAGTGTAATCCTGGAGGTACCTACAGATGGGGGAAAAAAGACTGGAATGCAGCCCTGCAGAAAGGGATCTGTAGGTTGATGGTTAGCTCAGTATGAATCAACAACGTGCCCTGACATTCAAAATGGCTAACCATATCCTGGGGTGCATTAAGTGCAGTATAGCTAACCAATCTTCATGCAGGGTCAGGGGGATGGGAAAGAAGACCTGATGCAATCCTTGACAATCATCAAAAGAACTCTTACTGCAGGGAGATCTTGCAGGTGAGCCTGAGGGATATCCACAGAGTTTGTGCTCTTCCAGCTAATGTTGGATGTGGAGGCTGGGCTGCTGGTGTGGAGCTGGCTGGGCATTTCTCTGATGGTCATTAGTATGATCTCATGGTAGGCAGCCCAGGTACGGCAGAGTCATGACAAATCAGGCCTGTCTCAGGTGGATCTACTTCCATCGGTTCTTCTTCATTTTGAGGTAGATCTGTCCCCATAGGCTCCACATCAGATTGACACCCATGGGCTCCTTGCCATGCTTTGGTGGGTTGACGCACCTGGGCCTCATGCCGTTCCTCGGCAGATTGACACAACTGGGCCCCATGTTGTTCCCTGACGAATCCATGTCCATGGACTCCACACCATCAGTCACATGAGCATGGGCAATCACTAAGATGTCATAGGTGGTGTTCCTCCTCCACTGATTCTCTGGTGGATTGACATGCCTGGGCCCCTGATGTTCAGTGGTAGAGCCACATCCATGTACTGCACACCATTGGTCACATGAGCATGAGTAATCCCTCTTGTGCCATTTTGAGTGTTGTTCCTTCTCTGCTGATTCCACTTCCTCCTCTTGGGAAGTGGCTTTCTCCTCCATTCCTCTCCCAGTAATGGCCGCTCTGCTGTCCCATGCAAAAGTGGGCAGCCACCTGCCTTGCTGCTCCAGCTGCTCTTCCTTCCAAGCACGTCTGACATCAGAGGGCCTCAAAGTTCAGTGAATTGTCAGCCAGCTGCCAGGAACCTTGTTTTTATAGGGCTTACCTGGAGCAAAAGACAGTCAAAAGACTTGTGACAGCAGGAGGACTCTGTCATTGGTGACTGTGAATGTGGCCAATGCATGTGACCAACTGTGGCTGGTTTGGGAACTGGGGGTTCTGTGGCCTCAAAAGTGCCTTAATGTGGGAGAAAGAGGAAGGTCAAGGGGGCTGGGCTGATGGTTGTGAGGGGGCAAATCACCCAGACATCAAGCCAACAGGAAAGGGAGGTCATTCTGGCCTGTGCAAGGTCTCCCTGCTCTCCACAAAAGAATTGCCAAGTGTTGTGTGGGATATTCTTCCCCATCCCCTGCATGGGGAGTGTGGAGTGGTACCATCCCTTCTACACAGAGCTCTGAGGGAGAAGGGAGGAGAGGACCTGGCATCCATTGGGCTGCCATGCCAGCACAACACGAGGAGCCTGTCGGAGGCCACCAAGGGAGATCCTTGAGGCCTGGAGATGGGCTCAGTCTGAGGTGCATCCCTGATACTATGAAGAACAAAGCTTCTTACTGCTTTTGTGGTTTCTTGCTTATCCGTCTGAGAAAGAGCTTTCCCATTTTATTGGAAGAATTGCAAGCAGCTTCTGAACTGGAGACTTCCAGCAGGTTTCCAGGAAGAAGCTCTTGCCCTCCTCAGACATCTGCCAGATCACTTGGAGGCACACAAAGCACAAGATGACATCTGGGAATACCCAGCACAGCTTCATCAAGGACAAGTTGTGCTGGGACCAACATGAGCCTCGCTTTGAGGAGGTGACTGTCCTAGTGGGACAAGGGGAGAGCAGTGACTCCCATTTATACTGACTTTAGCAAGGCCCGTGACACAGTTTAGAACAAGTTCCCCAAGGAAGTAGTCATGGCCCCAAGCCTGCTGATGTTCATGAAGCATTTGGACAATGCTCTAAGAAATATTGTTTAACTTTTAGGTTGCCCTGTGGGGAGTCAAGAGTTGGACTTGATGATCCTTGTAGGTCCCTTCGGAGTCAAGATATTTTATGATTCTATTCTATGATTCTATACCTCCTTTTTGCATTCTTGTCCCTCCTTTTGCTGTCCTTTTGATGACATTAAACATCAATTCAGGAACCCTGAGGAAGACTAAAATAATGAAAAATCTATCTGAGCTACAATACAAAACAAAAAGATTATATGCAATTCACCTTGAAAGTAGAAGCCATTATTATTCTTTTTCATGGCTATTAAAAAAAATAAAAAAAAGGAAAGCTGCTGAAGTAATATTTTCACCTTTACACATTGTCCTAAAGAAAGTGTCATAGTTGAAAAATCATCAGAAATTCTATTTTCCACTTCCATTGTGAAATTAAGAGAGCTTTTGCATTCTGAACTCTACCCACACACTGCGACAGCAGTCCCCTGGATTGTTCTGAGTCTTAAATAGGTGTGCTTTGGAGAAAGTAGAAGGAAAAAATCCTTCAATAGATCCCACGCTAATGACATACTAAACTTTTAAGAAGTTTTCTTTCCATATTTATTGAAGCCAGGCAGTTAATTTTGTACTCATGGGTCCCAACGTATTCACAGTTTCCCACAGGAGATTTGGATATTTCTCTGCTTGGACAATTGTGACTATAATTATCTATTATCCCAGCAGCCTGAGCCTTTATGTGAGCACCTATTATTAGTTGGTGGCAGTGTTCAAATGTTATCTGACATTGGCAAAGAACAATCTCTGGGCCTAGCTTTTCTTCATATATGCTGGTATGTGAATCAATAATAGCTCTTCAGAACTAAAAATGTCTACCCCAGAGTGAGACTGGAGTAATGAGGGAAAAATCAGGCTCTCCAGTTTGAAATTGTCTTATTAGAGAAACTAGTTGGTACGTAAAAGTGAACTTTTATCTTATTTTATTTTTTGCCTCATCTGCGGAAACTGTGGGTCTGCTGTTGGTGAACAGGGCCAAATATAGTCACTGTCTTAACAAGAGGGGTGTTGTGGACAATATTGCATTGCATAAGTGCAAACTACATACCACACTGGATGGTATTCATATTTATCCTGTCAGCAAGGCCTAGCTGGGAGGTCACTAGAACTTCTTTGCATATTATGTCTTCATTTATAAAACATTTAAGCTTAGATGTCAGTTTAACTGGCACAAATCTAAAGCAAGGCATGACATTCAGGAAGGCATGTCGTTATCCTTACAGTGTACAGCTATGCACTTATGACTGTTCCTTCAGGGAAATCCTAGTGGAGATAGGAGGGAAGAGCCACTCTCCGCACCTAGGAAGTGTTATGAAGTAACCTGCTTCCAGGCTCTTAACTTGTCTGAAACTCTGGCCACCCAGCTCCGCAGGAGTCCACAGATCTGCTGCACTATCACAGGATGGACAGTTTGGGCAACATCTAAACTGAAGGTCTTTCCAGTTTCTCTAGCCTAGTCTACACCTAATCTGTAGGAAATACTTAAAGGATGTGCTTTGCTTAAAGTGGCTTGTGATTTTGGTCATGAGCATGAAAAAGCCTGTGTATGGTTTCTAGTAATACAAGGCAACAATTCTCCTAAAATTACCTAGGTCCCTTCAAATCATTAGTCACTTATAAAGGACTGGCTAATAAAACTGAGAGCAGGTCAGCCTGTCTCTTCCATTCAGTCTTTGCTTCCCCTCTCCCACAGGTCACTCACTCCTGCTCTATAAAGAATATTTCTCTGGAAATGAAGGGTTTTCCACAACAGAGTGAATTAAATGCAAATTCAATAAAATACTTTAAAGCTTATCTTAGTTAACATAAGGATATATACATTCTGTAACCCCCATATGGTTTTCACTGCCAATGAATCACTGATCCTTCAGGACCTTTCCCCTGCATCTACTTTAGCACTACAGAATTTTAAGTGCTTAGAATAATTTAGAGAAAGAGAGCTTGTACATATTTATGATAATCTCTTCATCTTAGAAATATGGCACCTTCAAAATGTAGCAGAAACTAAAATTTCTGATTTATGATGGTAGAATTGTTCTCATTTTTTTGTTTTACATTAACTGAATTCATTATCAGATTTCTGAATTTGGGCATAAGAATGAAAACACAGTGATTGGATAAGTATTGGGGGTGTTGGTTGACAGCCGGCTGAACATGAGCCAGCAGTGTGCTCAGGCGGCCAAGAAGGCCAGTGACATCCTGGCTTCTATCAGGAACAGTGTGGCCAGCAGGAGCAGGGAGGTGATCGTGCCCCTGTACTCGGCACTGGTGAGGCTGCACCTTGAGTGTTGTGTTCAGTTTTGGGCCCCTCAGTACAAGAAGGACATTGAGGAGCTAGAGTGTGTCCAAAGAAGGGCAACGAAGTTGGTGAAGGGTCAGGAGAACAAGTCTTATGAGGAGTGGCTGAGGGAGCTGGGGTTGTTTAGTCTGGAGAAGAGGAGGATGAGCGGAGACCTTATCGCTCTCTACAACTACCTGAAGGGAGAGTGCAGTGAGGTGGGTTTTGGTCTCTTCTCCCTAGTAACAAGTGATAGGACAAGAGGAAATGGCCTCAAGCTGCACCAGGGGAAGTTTAGGTGGATATTAGGAAAAACTTCTTCACTGAAAGGGTTGTCAAACAGTGGAACAGGCTGCCCAGGGAGGTGGTTGAGTCTCCATCCCTGGAGGTATTTAAAAGAAGGGTAGATGTGGTGCATGAGGGTATGGTTTAGTGGTGGACTTGGCAGTGATAGGTTAGCAGTTGGACTTGATGATATTAAGGGTCTTTTCCAACCTTAATGATTCTATGATTCTATAGGTTTAATACCAGGAAATTAAAGTGGAAATATTCTCATTGTTTTACCTGGTTTTGGCCCCTTTTAACTGATGCCAGCTAAGACAAACCACAGTCACTCACTAGAAGTATAAATTAAATAAGGATTATGTTGAAAGGTATTAAGGCACATTTCCTACCTTGCTTTCTAAAATTCAAAGCTATCAAAAAAACACTTACTGTGTGCTTGAGCTCATAATGAGACTGTACATTAAAGTGAATTGCAGGAGTCCATACAATTCTGTTTTCCACAGTGTTAATTCATTAAGGACTGGAATTAAGTTGCGTAAAATACAAAACACCGTGGCTCTGAATTGGCCTCTGAGAAAGACAAATGTTGAAAGTATGATGAAATGAAAAGTTCCTTTAAATAAATTGTAAAACATGATGGTAAATAACAAAATTAAACATATAGTAGAGTTCCATAATGCTTTTGATTAAGTCCCTCACCAGAAACTCTTAAAGGAAGTTATTTGTGACAGAAAGCAAAGGTATGCTTCACAGGTTAAAAACTGGTCAAAAGACAGAAAACAAATGGTTGGAATAAACAATCAGCTTCCGCAATGGATGGTGGTTACCATAATTGTTCACAATTATTCATGCTGACACCTGTAGTGTTCAAAAAATTTCATAAACTATCTAGAAAAGTTGACAAAATTTGCAACTGTCACAAAATAGTTTAAGACATTCAACAGCAAATTTTGCCCAGAGGTACTGCAAAACATCTCACAGTACCGAAAGACTAGGTCTTAAAAATTACACTCTTCTTTTTTTTCTTTTGTATGGGGAAACAAATGGCAAAGGAAAAAAAAGCGCTAACCATACATACACAGTCAAGAGATGTAAATTACTACCACTAAGGAAAGAAATCACAGGGTGACCATCACAGAATCCTTGAAACATCAATTTAATTGGCAGCACCACTTCATGTCCCCAGAAAAGTCAGGTATTACTACCTGAACAAAGGGGTGGTGTTTAAACAGAAAATAGCTGCATACCTTTGAATAAATCATTAGCGCACTGATGCAGCACGCAATACCTTTGAAGAGAGGAACCCATTGCTGAAGGAAATAGATTCAGAAGACATTAATCAAATGCCCGAGGACTGATCCACTGGGAGTGTTAAGTACAGTGACCCAGGGAATGTCTGCCTGCCAGGACCTTGAAAAATGTACCAAGAGGTGCACATGCACCAGGGATACCTCTGCCAGCAGACACTGCCAGAGACAGCATATTGGCTCAGATGAATCTTTGCTCCAACCCAGGACAGAACTTATATCATGATTCTCTGAATAGTGAAATATAAATCAGATTTACATTTCAGAATTCATTCCAGAATTTATGTGTTACGTTTTTAGCATAGCAAATAAGGAAAAATGAAAACATTGCATTTAATAACCAGTCTTGACAGAAAAGTGATTTCTAGGGATTAGAGTGATTAACTCTTCCAAACATCATTTGGGCAAACTACATTTTGAATGCAGGCACTTTTGAAAGATAAAACCATAGTCTGGACTAAATTCCTGCTGGTTTATTTGGAATCCCAGGGAGCTATCCAACTGAGGTAGAAGGGGTGGTATTGAAATGACAGGGAGTTAGTACAGCCATCATCTCTCAGCATTCACAGAGCACTTTTATCTTTTCCTCAGAGTCATTCACTAAGCTTGCTGAACAATCAGAAGGCAGATGCAATGATATGTAAAGAATACAAAGGAAATATCATTTGCCTTCTTCAGTCATTACAATGCATTATATTTACACTTAATTTATGAAACACAGGATGGATTTTGTAAGGTGATAATATAATAAATAAGAATAAAATACTGTGCACTAAATGTAATCACGTTGGATATCTTTCCACTGGTAATACAGTAACAATAGCCCCTTTCAGCTGTTCTTTAGCACAAATCTACTAGACATGTCCAGCTATAAATTTTAGTATCTAACTTTCATTGAAGTCACCAGTTGATAAAGATAAAATTCCCTGAATCCATTCATGCAAAAAGGTGCCCCTCCCCCAAGCTATAAAATGACACAGCTTGAGGAAATTGAATTTTCTCCTAAACTCAGGGGAGAACACCCCTTGCTTGTCCCCTTCATATTAGGGTTTGTGGCAAGCACTTCCATTTCAATAATAAATAACATTGACACTTGTGCCTTTTAGTATGAAAACGGTTATTAGCATATGATGAAATGCAGTCAAGCTACAACAGCATAGTAAGTTATTTAAAATTTAAGGCACCTTAGATATATTTGTGCCTACATTTGCAAAGAAAAAACAGACTATCTTAAACTTCAATAGTAGAGGTTTAATTTAAAGCAGCCCACCATGCAAGTTTAGAGATACACATTATCTTACTGCTATTCTAGAGTATATATTGTAAGCTATGGCATCTTAAGAATAGTCTCCCATTTAAATGCTGAATTAAAACATGTTCTATGATATACCAAGGCTCAAAGGGCACCAGAACTTGGCTCCAGGCTTCTCAAATTATTATACTGATTTTGTATTATAGAAAATTAATGCTGCATACAAAATATACCATGCCCATAAACCACACGGAATAACACTCATACATACACAACATTAAGAGAGAGAGAATGATGTCTCTATTAGTCTTGGCCAAACTGTGAGAAAGATTACATTGTTCAATTCAAGCAACCAGCTGAACAAAGCAAACAGCTGAATTGTTTCTGAAGTATCACCAGTTTTGCAGGAAGAAACTGCTTTTCAAGAATTTGAGTTTCTCCTCGGAGGGTAGGTACTTCCATTTGACATAGCAACTTTCATCACAGAGTTGTACAGAACTGGCCTGCTGTAAAGGACCTTAGAGCCAAGAGACACATTACAAAAGCAGAAAGGATGCTGAAAAGCCTATCTCCACTAGTAATCAAAGGGAAATTGTTACTAATGCACCTATGACTTCGGGTCAAATGACTTCAGACTCCAAATCAGTTTTTATTTCATATGTACTTTTTCTGTGTCCAAAGAGTTCTGTGCTGCTCTTTCACCTACTTGACTGAAGATATTTGCCACAAGACACTAAGGCTTAATGGTTTTATTCCTATTATTTAAAAAAAAAAAAAATAGTATTTAATTTCCTTAAACACTGCACAGAATCAAACAACTATTCGTAGCTCTGCTAAATTCTCTGAACAAATAAAGGATTGTATTTTAATTGCATATATTATTGCACTGGAAAATATTAGTGTCTGAATGATCACTTTTAATGACCTTGAATATGAGAAAAATGGACAATTAAAAGAAATTATAAGATGCAGATTTTTAATGTTTCTCTGCAAACTGTTTCAGCTCTCCATGTTCATTAATATCACAACAGGAAAAAACTTTACATTCTTATTTCTTTCAAAATATACATGTATAAATCATGTCCTATAGCTGGTGAACAACTGCCAGAGTTGTGCAGGTACATCTTAGGGGACACAGAGTGCTCAGCATTTCATTTTGGGAAAGATATTTTGTAATCCTTAGCAATATTACTGGTAACACCGTGAAAAGCTGCTGCAGGTCATGCAGTTGGGGATTTTCAAGGGTCTCTCATTTCCAACTGTCTAACATTTTAAATTTCTATTTCAATAGTCATGAAAAGAGATAGTATCTCAGGGCATCTGTATAAAAAATGGTTCTCTAACAAGGCTAAAAAATACAATTCTAGGTCATAACAATGGCAAAACAATCTTCCTTTATGCACCACAGTTTCTTGCGAGATAAAACAAAAGCTATACTTAGTTGAAACATTGCTAGACTAAGAGCAAAATGAAGTTGTGTCCAAATTTTCAAAACCATGGATGATATGTGAGTTAAGAGAAACCCTGATGGAGCTAAATGTTCATAAGTGTTGCTTTTTTCATGCAGGGAGAAATTGAAAGAACGTCTTAATTTATAGACAGATAAAAAGAGGCATCCTAAAAAATACAAGGCACATGCAATATCATAGAAGAACTACAGTTAGGTGGTGGTCATAGAAATTGACCAAAATTTTGAATTCAGAGTCCAGATTTGTTGTTACTGTGTGTATATGGATGCTTGTGCAAAACTGTAAAGTACAGACAAATTACGCCTCTGACATAAGCAAGATGCCTGCAGGTGTTACCCTGAGCCAAGGCTGAGAAAGAAAACCCCGGAGGTGAGTAGAAAAGAAAAAGACAATGCTTAAGTTGGCTTGGGAGTTCTTCTCATTTCATTAAAAATTGAACAAAAGAAGGTTTTGCTTGGTAACAACATCAACAAAAAAAGCCACAAAAAAAAACTTCAAACAAATCTGTGCTGTAATATAAGCAATCTGTTCAACTCGGAATTCTGGGTGACTCCACAAAAAAAAAAAAAGTTCAAATAATGCTGGTTGGGGAGTTTAAAAAAGGCAGAGACGATACATGTAATCCATCAAAGGCAGCTTTCTATTCGAAATCAAGTCAATAGCTACCCCATTTTTGGAAGATGCCTAGTGTAGCTGTACGCTTCTATGGGAGAACTTATCTTGGGCCGCATATCTCCGGGACACAGGGCTCTACCCACCCTGGGGACAGCGATGCACAGACATCAATATGATGGATACAAAATGTCCGTTTATTTAGCTGCGTCACACGCTTATATAGCTCTTGCGCTTCCTGTTCCTGCCACTCCTATGGGGAGGAGTCTATCTTTCCGTCATATCCCGTGATCTTCTGGTCATCGATCCCTGTCTATTCCCCTACAGCCTAGGAAGTTCAGGAAAGGTGATCCTTTTTGTTTGTTTGTTTGCTGCTTTTTTTTTCCCCAACGGTGCTTTTCTCATTAGCAATCTTTTTTTTTTTCTTAGAAAATCTTTGATGAACGCAGTAGTATTCCTGCTCACTGTACAATCTGGAAAGCAGAAGCACAAATAACATGTATGCTGCTCAGCAATTCAGTCCTTCAGATGTTCCTTTTTCTGGCTGATATATTCCATGTGCACTGGCCAGAAACATAGTTGTCCTCAGTGAGGTTCCTGCCACTATTTTTCTGAAGACTTAAACGAAATTCTGCAGCCTTAGAGATGCAGACTTGCCAGCTAATATTTAAATTAAGCCTGATAAGTGGTTTCCATGCAATAAGCATGAATAGTTCCACTATGTATCCCTTTTTATAGATTATCTCAAATCCCACTTATACTAATGAAAGTTTCTACTGACAGCTATACTGTCATTCAAGATTTACAACAATATCAGTGAAGTCAGAACCTGAAGCTGTGCCACTGTATTAATATTTCTAAGTTTCTATTCTAAGACACAACACAATTTAATTGTACTTGCAGGATATTCACTGACATGATAATTTTACAGAAGACTAGGATGTTTCAGATGGACCTTCAGTGAACTTCTTTGATATGCATAGGGTGAGTGTTGTGTAATCAACATCCCTTCAAGGACCTCCACTAAAAGTACAATTTAATTTTTGATAATGCCTCTAAAGTGATGTTGGAACACCTTCTTTAAGATATAGGCAAACAACATTTGGAAATCTGCATTTATTTTTATACAAATTTAAAATATATCTGCTCCAAACATCATTGAAATCAATGGGAATAATCCTGTCTACTTCAATTGCATCCCCACAAATCTTTTTCCATACTGCAAGTGATATTAGTACAATGTGAAATAAAGGCAGTAATAAGAGAGATCTAAAAACATCTTTTCAAGGAATTCTTTCACTTACTGTGGTCTCATGATTGCCAAAGTGGGACAAAAGTAGCTCTGTGGTTACACTTTTCATGAACTCCGGGAAAAAAATAGCCTGTAACAATGGCATGAAATTCATCTTGGTACAAGGTGATTGCATTTTTAATATAGTGCCTATCTTTCCCAGAAAGTCAGTGCATGGAGGAAGGATCCTATATGGCTTCAGACATAGAGAATTTCAGTACCTAGCCTGGTTTACAAGATTGATCATCAAAAGTGTAGGGAGGGCAGAGGTATGTATCTACACGAGGACATTTGACATGTATGCCTACTGACAGAACAGTATTCTACTCACCTAAGCTTAATTTAAATACTTGAGGTAAATGTCTACAACTAATCTAGACAAGCTGTGTCTTCCTTACAGACAAAAAAGAGAACCAGCCTTGTTTGAGGCATGTCTCATCTGGCCTGTTTTAGAAGTCTGCTTCAAGGTAAGGCAAATCATAGCTTGGATTCTGTTGACTAGATGGACATTGGCTATGGAAAGGGTTTAGGGTGAATAGGTCCAATAGAGGCAGGAACATCTAGTCACAGGAATCCCACCTCTCACGCTTATATACCTAAAGGTAGGAAAGATTGTAACTGATTCATATTTATAAATCATCTCAGCTGTAATAACCACCAGTCAGTCCCAGATTGCTTTAAAACATGTAATCTTGAAAATTAATATGCTTATTATTTGGTACCGCATGAGTCAGCTGCATTATTTTTTTCAATCCAGTAGTTCTGTTGGTTTTATGCTAAAAATGAACAATGACAGTAAAGATTTCAGCACAGATCCAACTCAATGATCAAATACAGACAAGAGACTTAATCTATTATTTGGTCTTTCCACAGACCTTTACTAATTTATCCAAAGTTATTCAGGGTCTACATGTTACCAATGATTCTACAACAAAATAATGTTATTTTTATACTGGTGAAAAAGCTAGACTGATTGAGAGATATGAAAGAAAAGGAGAAACAGAAGATATACAGGCAAGTACTAAAAGTACTTATCTGGTTTAAACACAAAAACTTATAAAGAGTGAAAGGCTTAAAAAATCAACCACAAATTAATTTTAGGTTAATAACATCAGTATGTATCTGCTGAAAAATTCAGCCCAGTATTATAAAAAACTGAAGCTATACTACCCTATATATAGTATCTGTGGCTTCTCAACAACCGAGAAATTTATGTTTCATTGTTTTTATTTCTCCAGCAATTCAAAGAGGGATTATAGTCTGTAGACTGCAGCCTTTTCCATACATTTTATTTTCCTCTAGTTAAAAGTGGGCCAGATTTTCAGCTAGCATTCACGGGAAGATTAAAAAAAAATGTTTTAAAGCTTTAGTGATTTATGTCTCTTGAAATATATGACAAATTATTTTTCAGAGCAAAAGTATAGAGATTCCTGCTGATACATCCTTGCCATCTTATAAAAATAATGGTTTATTGTTCTCACATGATAGCAAATAAAGATTTCAAAAAATATTGCATTATATCAGCTTCAGGACTATATGCCTGCTAACTTATTAATTAATAATTTAACCAGCAGAGCAGGAAAGTGCAGCTGGATAGAAACATTGCATAATTTGGGCCTGACAACTTTGTACTTTCAAGACCTTTGCAACACATGAGGTTAATTTACCTGAAAAGTCCATATAAAGTCTTTGATAACATACTTTTCACAGCTTTGTATAGCACTTTTTGCTCAGGATAGTTTATGAATTATTTGATTAAGCTAAGGAGAGATAAATCACCAATTTGCAAGAGTAATTGAAAAATCTTTCTAGAGCATGATTATAGAATCATAGTATCATAGAATCATTAAGGTTGAAAAAGACGTTTAGGATTATCAAGTCCAACCATAAACACAACACCACCATGCTTCCTAAACCATGCCCTGTCTACACATTTTTTGAACACCTCCAGGGATGGTGACACCACCACCTCCCTGGGCAGCCTGTTCCAATGCATGACCACTCTTTCAGGAAAGACATTTTTCCTAACATCCAATCTAAACCTCCCCTAATTTAGCTTGAGGCCATTTCCTCTCCTTCTATCACTAGCAACTTGGGAGAAGAGACCAAAACCCACCTCACTGCAACCTCCTTTCAGGTAGTTGTAGAGAGCAATAAGGTCTTCCCTCAGCCTCCTCTTCTCCAGACTAAACAACCCCAGTTCCCTCAGCCGCTCCTCATAAGACCTGCTCTCCAGACCCTTCACCAGCTTCATTGACCTTCTTTCAACATGCCTTAGCTCCTCAATGTCCCTCTTGTACTGAGGGGCCCAAAACTGAATGCAGCATTCAAGGTGCGGCCTCACCAGTGCCGAGTACAGGGGCAAGATCACTTCCTTAGTCCTGCTGGCCACACTATTCCTGATGCAAGCCAGGATGCTGTTGGCATTCTTGGCCACCTGGGCACACTGCTGGCTCACATTCAGCCTGCTGTCAACCAGCACCCCGAGGGGCTTCTCTGCTGGGTAGTTCTCCAGCCACACTTTCCAAAGCCTGCAGCATTGCATGGGGTTGTTGTGACCCAAGTGAAGGATCCAGCAGTTAGCCTTGTTGAATCTCATACAGTTGCCTTCAGTCCATTGATCCAGCCTGTCCAGGTCCCTCTGCAGAGCCTTCCTACCCTCGAGCAGATCAACACTCCTGCCCAACTTGGTTCTATCTCCAAACTTACCGAGGGTGCACTTGATGCCCTCATCCAGATCATTGATAAAGATATTAAACAAGACTGCCCCCAACATTGACCTCTGGGGAACCCCGCTTGTGACCACTCGCTACCTGGATTTAGCTCCTTTCACCACAACTCTCTCAGCTTGGCCATCCAGCCAGTTTTTCACGCAGTGAAGAGTACACCTGTCTAAGCCATGAGCTGCCAGTTTCTCCAGGAGAATGCTGTGGGAGACAGTGTCAAAGGCTTTGCTAAAGTCCAGGTAGACAACATGCACAGCCTTTCTCTCATCCACTAGGCAGGTCACCTGGTCATAGAAGGAGGCCAGTTTGGTCAGGCAGGACTTGTCTTTCAGGAAGCCATGCTGGCTGGGCCTGATCCCCTGGTTGTCCTGCACATGCCTAATGAGCTCACTCAAGATGAACCGCTCCATAATCTTCCCTGGTACCTAGGTCTGGCTGACAGGCCTGTAGTTCCCTGGATCCTCCTTCTGGCCCTTCTTCTAGACGGGTGTCACATCGGGAAGCCTCCAGTCATCTGGGACCTCCCCTGTTAACCAGGACTGCTGGTAAATGATGGAGAGTGACTTGGCAAGCTCCTCCGCCAGCTCCCTCAGTACTCTCAGATGGATCCCATGCGGCCCCATCAACTTGCCCAGGTGGAGCAGCAGGTCATAAACCCCTTCCTCCTCGATTATGGGGGGTTTATTCTGCTGCCCATCCCTGCCTTCCAGCTCAGGTGGCTGAATACCCTGGGCATAACTGGTCTGACTGATAAAGACTGAGGCAAAGAAGGCATTTAATACCTCAGCCTTTTCCTCATCCTCGGTGGCAATGTTCCCCTCCACATCCAATAGGGGCTGGAGATTCTCTTTCATTCTCTTTTTGTTAATGTATTTGTAAAAACATTTTCTTGCTATCCCTTACAGCAGTGTCCAGGTTGAGTTCTAGCTGGGCTTTTGCTTCTCTAAATTTCTCTCTGGAAGACCTAACAAGGTCTCTGTACTCTTCTTGAGTTGCCTGCCCCTTCTTCCACTCACTAGGAGTAGCTGGCCCTAGTGACTTGAGAGCTTGGTACTTTCTCATCACACTAAAATATTATAGAGGTACAGCATTTGAACTCTTGCTACATATCTATGGGCTCTCTTTGAAAATGCAAAGAAATCCCTGGGGGGCAAAACCCTGCCTCAAAAAACCGAAACCCAATGTTTTATAAAGCATTATGCCTGTCTTTTCAGTTTCTCAGTTAGAAACAGTATAATGCAAAGTTTCTCTTGCAGCCTTCAATATTTTGGAAGTTACCATAGTTTCCATTGTTTACAAGTTTCCGTTGTTTGATAATGTAGATCAGTTTCAAACTGGTTTTATTATTCTAGTATTTTATTCTTAAATAGTATTTTTTTTCCTAAATTACAAGAAAGATTGCAAAACGTGTGCATCTCCATCATTTCCTTGCATGCATGCATACACAGAAGATCAAAAGAATCTGAAATTGAAGAGTTATGGATTTTTGCTACCTGTTTTGCATGAACAATAAGCAGATACCAAAGCTGAATAGATGTCCTTTTGCCTACTAATTACAACAGTGACTTTTCGAAAATCACTTCAGACTGACAATGTAACAGTTACAAACCCACTTACAAAGTAGAGAAAACAACAACTAAGTTTCCAGATCTCAGACACATCACAGGATATTCACACGTGTAGGCTGATCTGCCTTTATGACATCTAGAATGGAATAAGAGGCATGATGTTGGCCTACATTTTTGCTGCTAACATCCCCAAAATGCCAGAGAGCTCAGATCTTGCTACCTCTCTTTGGATTTTGACAGACAAAAAGCACCTAGGAGGAGGAGGTGTACACAGGCATAGCTGGGGCAAAAGTTCAGAAATGCTTAATATTGGCCCAGATATCTCTGCACAGTAAACTGCTCAGCTTTTTCCAGTGGTCACTTTTACCTGCCTGTATTCTCCAGACAACAAAATATGTTTGCCACCGTTCTTCAGCCAGCCCTGACTCTTGCCCAGGTTACATGTATTTGTCTCCTCGAGCCTGCCAAGGGCATTTTATCTTCTTTTGCTGACACAGTGCCTTTTCTCTAGCCATTCCTATTTTGCACCACACATTACTCATCTTGAACAAAATTGCCATCCTCAAATGTTTATGACCTCCCCAGGTCTCTCAAAGTGCCCCTATAACATCTACACACACACCTCCTGAAAACGTCAGTGTAGTTCAGCCTCTCCCTGCTGTCTCTGCTAACTCTGCTAAAAGTAGCCATCTATTTCTACCAGTTATTCAAACATTGTCTTAAAATCATATATTTTAATTTCCCCGCCCCTCAGGTAGCTCTTAGCTACTTCTAATATATTATTTAGCTCTATCCACCTACTCTGCATAATTCCTTATCCTTCCCTTAGCATTTTATTAATATGCAGTGTATTTCACATTAGCATAGCACTAATTAATTCCAAATATAATGTCTGTATATTAGTGTTTAGCTAAATTGTACATTCACAAATACCCTACTTAAAAAGTTGCAAAGATTAAAATTTTGATCCACGTACCTAAGTCATGCCAATTCCTAATGCTTGACTCTAAGGGATCTCCTTCATTGACTCACTCGCTTGTAAATCCTTTCCCTACAGTGTTAACAAGGAGAGTAATGACATGTCCTTTGCAACTGGGCCAAGATATTCTCTCTCAAAAGTTGTGTGTATACAGTCTGGGGAAAGATGGGGGACCAGGGACCAGAATTCATTCAATTACAGTTAGAACTGGGCTGAGTTAAGAGCCATGATGAGACTTTTCAATCTGAGGAAGAGGAGATGTAGTTCAACTGGTACATGATATCTGATTCACAGAAAATTGACAGTCTTCTTATTGGCAAGTTTGAGTAAGTTTACGATGGAGGTAGTAAGTACAGGTTAATTATCATTTAACTAGCCTATGTAGATCTCAGTTTTTCTAAACAATTTGCATGTATTGCAATAGCGAGTGCATAAAACAATTCCCATCACATCAATATACAGTCTTTGTAAGAAATTAACAAATGTAATATTTGCCAACTTTTTCTAAGATAAAAGAGCAGTCAGAACTCTCAAACTTCATTTTTTTGGTGACTGCAGTTTAAGTAGGCGTATAGAGGAACCATTTTCATTTAATTAGTGCTTAGTGGACTGCGGTTTGGGTTTAGAATTTGCAGCTGTAAAGATGAGAGCAGAAATAGTGTGACTCTACCAAAACTGCTGTATTACAGGTACACAATGCAGAGTGGTTTCACTGACTAGGGTGTGTATCCAACTTCCTTTGTTCCATATAGTCTCACAGTACTCCCATTTCTTTAACAGCTAAAGTTAGCATTTAGTTACAGCCAAAAATCTGGAATAAATCCATTACTTACTTATATTCTGTTACCAATATAGCAGCAGAGTTTCAGCTTCTTCCTTTACAACAGAATAAACCACAGGTGTTTGTATCTGATTTTTTTCCCCCAGTCTAAATGTTGTCTTCTATAAATTTAGGATTAAAGGGTTCTTTCTGTGAGATTTTTTGTTTATAAATAAACAAATTTATGTTCTAATATTTTAGAAAACACCAAACAGCAGAATAGTTAAATTTCCTTTAAAAGCATAGCATATGAGGAAACTGATTTCATTAGTATGCATTACATAATTAAAATCTTCTCAGACTTTGCTTTTCTTAGAGGAATCGTGAGGGTGGAAAGAGGTTGGATTTCTTTTTTTTTTTTTAAAAAGAAACTTTTTCTTTTGGAGGGGAGGTTACATGAACCGTTTCCTAAATCCTAACACAATCTTATCTAAATTTTCTCAAGTCAGGTGTGAAGCCCCCTGTGTTAGAGAAGATTCCACCATCACTGAAAGCAAGACTATTGTGCTTCTTACTGTGTTTTGACACATTGCTGTTTCCTTCACAAGACAGACCTGCAAATAGGGCACCCATCCCAGAGGCTGGCAGTTCATTTCAGAAGCAAGCTGAAACAGGAAAATCAATGGACAGCTCTTTTACCTTAAATGCTGTCTTTGGTATGAAAAAGGTAGCCAAATTAAAGCGTTACAACTTCCTTGGCTTGATGGGGGTGCTAGTAATTTTCAAATATTCTCTGTGTGTCTCTGTATGTGTGAGACAGAGCGGGGTGGGGGGGTGGGGGCGGGGGGAGAGAGAGACAGACATGGAGAGAGACTGGAAGCTTCTTGATTAAAAAAAAAAGGTCTTATGCCCGAAGTAGGTAAGCAATGAGAAAAATAGTAGAAATTCAATCTACCTTACAAAATATAAAATCTTTTAAATTACTGGTTTTCTACATTGTGGTAATAGCCTAGCATTAGCAGGTTCAGCTGTCGTTTCCAATCTGACAACCCCACAATATATAAAGAGATTTTTTCCCTATTACTCAGTGTCTGTATGGATGAGTAGAACAGCTGACAGCTGCATGTAAGCCAATATATAACTTCCAAGTAATTTTTTAGCCTTTCATCCTAAAGTTACCTTACTCAGCAAAACAACCACTCTCATGCCCTGGAACATCCACCTTTAAGTCCCATCACTTGAAATGAAGAAAGTAATTCTCTCTTACAGTTATTTTCATGGGTATGATCACTCATTAATCCTATCAGGTTATCAGTATACAAGCATAGCTTATATTTTTCCTCTCCTAATTTAGACAATTCTTAACCTACCAGTACCCCACCTCCCAGTCCTCTCAAAGACTGAGAAAAAAGGGGGAGAAATAACAAATGTAAGACTCATAGTTTAGCAATACAAGAAAATCTGCTTATGCTAGTATCATTTCTTTTGACTAATGTAATTTCATGCTGTTGCTACAGGCTTTGAGGAATTTTTCTCTAACCCGTCATCTTCTAAAAACCTGAAACCTAGCTAAATAACTTTATTCCAAGTAAGTGACAGCTCAGACTTGGCATCAGAGTAAAATTAATCATGATGTCAGTAAAATAAGTAACAACATATTTAATAGGCAAAATCCTGGAAATCAAGAGCTTGTCTGCCTTGAATAAACATTGAAAGATCACATTAGTACAGAAAACCTTCCCCACAGTTTCTACCCCCAGGTTATCCCCTCCCTCCCCACCTTCTCCTAATCCTTCTAACATGCACTACAAACTAGATTTCTATATATTATACAATTTTTCTGATAGTCATTCTCTGAGAAGTAGTTGTGTGATTACTGTCCACAATTTTTATATTAACTCATTTTTGTCCAGGAAAAATAGAGAAGCTGAATTTGGCCTACTGCTTAAAGAAAATCTTTGAAGTACTATCCTTGCATTGGTGAAATGATATACCTCAAATAATTTCTACAAATGTTGCTGTTTTCTTTTAGTTCTATTTTAGTCATATATATGTAGCATGTCAAACAACAAAAAAAAATGTTTATTATTTACAGTAATAAGCCACAAATATTGGTTTATTTTTATAAAACAAATATGTGTTGAACAAGAGCCTATGCATTCTGTCAACTGCAGTGAAATGGATTAGGTTCACAGGTCAGTTATGTCTGCACAATTATTTAAGATGTCCTTTTCTTGGCTCTTAATTGCCACCATCCAGCTGAGATGCCACATCTGCCTGCATGAGCACTCCCTGTCATTTAAATCTAGTTTAGGCTAAAAAGGCTACCTAAACTCACCATTGAAAGTGGTTTGAAACTCTTGATTAAGGTTAATCTCATCAACTTCACAGAAAAAACAGTCTAAAAGTGCTTACAAAGACACAATAGGGGGTCACTGCTAATTAGGTAAGGAAAAATCATTCATCTTATGTAACTGCAGTAGCCTGATATATCCCACAATATACCATAATACTAACTCTACTGCCATGTCTGGCACTATGCATAGCTACATAAATGCTACTTGAAGACTGTTTGGCTGTCATAAATATAGTCAGTTTCTAGGTCTAATATATATGCACTAGCATAACAACCACAGTAAACTCTCCAAGCTGAGACCATGGACCAAGCCTAGATATCAGTGTAAATATGTTTTAAGATATTTCAGATGAGAAATCTGAAATAAGACAATTGAAAGAAATAAGACATCTGAAATAAGACAATCCTATGATTCTATTCCATGATTCTATGATTCTATGAAATGCTTTGGAAAACTTCAGCCATGCTACACGGTACTCACAGCTCATAAAATATGCTAGTTACTAACTCTTTCATTTGAAATAAAATGCATGTAGAAAGCTGTACAAAACAGCAAAGTTGTATGATTCCATTTTAAAATAGTCAAGTAAGACCTAAGTGCAGCTCAAGGTCAAATCATGGCTACCAACAAATTTATTATTTTCTCCTAATATCCCCTAAACTGACAGGAATAATTGTCTGCATTACTAATAAGGACTGAAAGAATGCAATAAAACTGACATCCCAAAGAGTGGGATTTGTAACCAGGACTATCCCACTTCATAACTTCATAACAGCAGCAGGAATCATTTGTCTTATGCCAAATCTCAGAGGCTTTAAGTTCTACAGTGCTCATTCTGTGGTGATACCCCTAATGAAAGAGATCCAGGTTTGAAAGTGGGGGATAAGTTAGGCAGGTTTTTGGTGCAATATCATAGCAAAACCAAATCAACAGAAATGACATTTATTAGCTTTTTAAATATGCAAATATCTCCTGAGTTAACCAGCAAGTTCAGTCACTGTGTAGTGCAGAATGGAGTGCTACTTGAAGAACTTCCAGCTAGCCCCTCTGGAGCTAAGTGTGGAGAATTGCATGCCTGAATCACAGCAAGTCTACACCTGATAGTAATTAGCCCTACACCTCATAAGTGAAGCCCTCAAAATAATGGGGCTGTTCAGATGTATAGAAATCTGTGACTGAACAAGCATTTCTTCTCAGTGTGGCGATGCTCTACAGAGATCTACTTAATGGTCCAGCAACAGCACAAGGACTTATAGCGTGACATGAGATGACTGTGCTGCGTAGATATCCTAGGATACCTGCCCTAGAAAAAAGAAACATTTTCAGAAGTAAAAATGAAAATTCACAATTCCATTTGTTTAAAAGAAGAAAAACAACAATAACAAAGTCTTCAAGAGAAAATAAAGTATACAATGTAAATGGAAAACAGGCTACTTTTTTCTAGGCTTCGTTTTCATTTTAGGTAATTTCACAGTGGTGTAATTCTAGTGACTTACCACTCTATAAAGGGAGAAACAAGCTCTTGAGTAGATAGATGGTCCTGAACAAAATTCTCATGCTGAATAATGCTGAATTTTGGGGAGTGTAATTCCATAGTTACCTCTTGGTAACCCCTCTGCGGCTTTAAAATATTGGCTGGATTCCATTTCTACCTAAGCCTCTTCATAATTATATTTTTCTAAGGAAAATACACAGAGAAATAAAGATGACAAGAGAGAAAAGGAATTCCACTCCGGGATATTTCTCAAAAAGAGAGTGCAGTGTCTGTGTAAATGAGAAAATAGTTGAAGGTGAGATCTGTGGAGGTAAACAAGAGAAAGAAAAAGTGTGCTCAAAGATGAAACAGGAAATATATCTTGCCAGTAAAACTCATGTTATCTTTACTTTGCTCCAGGATAATGGGGGAAACATGACGGGAGGACAGAATTCTTTTTTCCTATGGTAAACAAGGAAAACATACTTGAACTAAAGTCTCATGAGAAGACATCTTTGAAGAAACAGTAAAGTAAGCCAAGAACATTTTGAGGTCAAACAGTATTCCTCTAACATTTCAAAGAGGCTAGCTTTGCCATGTAGACAAGCATTAACTGTAGGTATAGAAGGTACCTGTATCAGCCCCAATCAGAAAAGAACAGTAGACTGAGTTTTGTTTTTTCAACATGTGCAACAGAAGGCACGTATTACAAAATAGACTAGCTTTAAGCAACTGAGCAATTCCTAATTCATAACAAACAAAACATATAGTTCAAACAAGCTGTACCTTCCCAACATCAAGGAAAGCGCTAACTGTGAACGACAACAAAATTATTTTTTTCCTTAGTTTTGTAACTCCTTTGTGGTAAAAAAGATGTAACAGATAACACTTCATTTCACAGACAGAAAAGGGAGGAACAAAGCTAGCCAACCTCAAAACAGGACTCTGGAGGAATTTCAACAAAGTATCTATAGTGAAATTGTGAAAAGCCTTGAACAGGCATGCAAAATCCCCTGGCACGTGATGTCAGAGATACTGCTTCTTTCTGAGCATACCAAGAAGGGTCTTAGCGGTGGGACTCTGGAACCAAGGTCACTTACAAGCTGCATCAAGGTCTATCTGGATACATCCGAAAGGCCTAGCTTAGCTGATGAGGTTGAGTAACTGGAGAAGAGTAAAGAGCAGGATTGCAAAGGAAAGGATTAATGAGACACACAGAGGCCTGCATGGAAAAGGTTGGGGATGGGGGAAGGTGGAAAGCTATATAGTTTGAGAAAGGGAAAGCCACTGACTGAGAACAGACAGAAAGGGAATACACCACTGGTGCTCCACTCTCCATAGGTAGGCTTGCCAGTCAGGAAGGATGGGCTGGATAGGAGGGGTAGTTACAAACAAGACATGGTAGCTAGTTTTATTATTACAGGTAAGACAAGCTTCATTAGTACTGCACTGATGCAGGATTAATTAACTGTTTAAGCATCCCAGCTCCACTATTTATTTCTGTATGGAACATCACCCATATGGACTTTTTTTGTGGAGAGCATGTGACCAGGGGAATAAGCCTCAATGAGCACGAGGAGCACACCATCTAGCAGGGGCACATCATCTAGAAGTGAAATCCAACTCTCCTTACACCACTGCACGTCTCTTCCATTTTAATCTTCTACACTACCAAATAGGACAAAGACTAACACTATCCTCTTTCTGACAGTTAAAAACAGACCTGTAAGTAAAAAGAATGAAATAAACCAGAGAAATCCAGTTCAAATCACAGCACATCTCACGTTAATCTTATAGAAACTCCATGTAAGCACCAGACTATAGAAATTCATTCTATCAGCATCATTGGGTATTAATCATCCATGATATGACTTCTTGATTAAAAAGATAGCTGCCATATTCCTTCTCACCATGCAGCTCTGTTACAGCCTCTCCTGTGCCTCTCACTTCACCTTTATCAGCAGGTCACTCTCATCTGAGCTATTTAATGAAATTATTTTCTTGGCAGTGTTATGACACTAGGATGTCAAGTACATTGCTGTGATAAGGTCCCCTAAAGCACACCATGACCATGTTAATGTTGCATACTGTGCTCAAACCAGAACCTACTGCGAGAGCCTTAGCTTCCCTTGAAGTTTTAATTGTTCAAGACCCAAGTCCAAGAATTTGTCTCCTTAAATTTGCCTTGCAGAAGGCTCCGTTCTTTCACTGCTAGAAGCATGCTAGCACAGTGAGATGAATTAGTGTTTAGCTCTTTAATTTATCCAAACACATCTTTTGGCTGTAGAAGATACTGTCAGCGCATTACATTAAGAACTCTTCTCAGTGTTAATTCTTGCCAAATACCACCCAATAATTTCTTTTAAATTCCGCATAGCCTCTGAACACCTGTGGCCCTGATCCCATTAACAACCACAGTTGACCATTCTTTCCCTCCAGTTTAGTAGGTAACAGGGCAGCAGAACAGCTGCACTATAATCAAGCCTGGTAACGTTCATCACATTACCTTCTCTTCACCCATCACTCCTTAGCAATTCATCACACTGGCCACTTCTCCTTCAGACACACATTTCCTAAGACCACTTGCTGTCTGGCATTATGTTATCCCACAAAACTGGAGCAAGTCCAGCACGCAGGAGGGCAGCAGAAGAGCTATGTACACCACATTCTGTTCAGACACAGAGCTTGTCCCACGCACTTCGGTTTAAGTATTTGCATGCACCCTGTAGATTTTAGTGCCTGATATCTCCTAATTAGTACTCTGAGAATAGCCTTCAATGTCTGGTTCTTCCCAGGACCTCCAGACATGAAGACTTTCTGATCCATTCTTAAATACTCCTTTAAAGTACAGAGAACAGTGGTAGTGAATTTGTCTCATTTGTGTTTCCTGGCCTAAGACATGTGTGCATATACATCATCACAATGCAACTTAGATTTTCCTTTATACTCCTAAGGACATCTTTACTTTTGTGTAAGCTTTCAAGTCCTCCTTTCATTGTGGTTTTAGTCCAATAAGTGATTCCTCCTTCAGTGGTTGCAAGAGTACTAACTAGCCATGGGGAAAAAAATTCTGAGAAAAACATTTCTGCACTAAAAGATATGGTTTGTCAGAAATGAGTCTGGTCTAGTATGTTACAAATGTAGTCAGTATTTGTGATCGCCCAGCCTCCCAGACTTCAAGTTTTTCATGGATTTTTTTTTTGATTTGGGGTTTTTTTTTTAGGCTTTGAGTGGGTGGGGGAGGGTTGGAAGGAAGACATACTCCATTGTAACATTTCTTAAAAAGAATATTTAACCTATTGTTTCAGAATTATTTCAGATTAAATTTACATTCAATTATTCTTAAACATGCAAAACAGCAAAGAACATCATATAAAATGTTTCTGTTCATCTGAAGTAATTTTGACTTTTGATGTTTTTGTGCTGCCAATGAAGTGAAAAAACAACTTCATACTACTGTAATTAGAACATGCTCTCTAAAATGAGAGATTCTAGTCATTCTCAGCCCATCTTTTCAGAAACAGAAAAATATATTCAAATTTCCTCAATGCCTACAAGTTTATACAAAAGCAATGATACACTGTATTTTTACTTACAGCTTTCGATCACTTGCATATGATGTAGAATCCTCTTCCTATTTTAAACCTACCTGTTAGTTTGCAGGTAATCTTCAAGACAGTGTTGCAAGCATGATATGTCATCACTAAACTTCAGGCTGCCTCTTGTACTATCTTCTCTAATCTAACCTGAAATCTCAGGGGTGTTCCTCCTGCAACACAGGCAATATCAAGCAAAATGTCTGATCTTCTGTCTGCAAACTAAAATTATCTATATGTGTTAGATTTCCTGAATAATACTTGATTTTATGAAAGACTTTCGTACAATAAAAAGCATCATTTGTGTGGTAAATAGTGTCTGGAGTAAAATGCAAATGGGGATTTTGATGCAGGTTTTTTTTGTCCCTCCACTCCATAGACCATTTCCCCATTCTCTCCTTCTATGTGTATTTGTGTGTGAACACAAGCTATTTACAGTCAAAAGGAAAGTGTATGCCTTTCAAATTTCAGCAAGTTGTCATTCTTTCAACACATTACAGAACACACTGCAATTCAAAAAAGCAGTGTGAATTTTGATGTGGCATGCTTATCTCAGCCTTACTATGCTTCCTCTGAGAAAAACTAAATAGTCTTGTAATCAGATCGCTTTTGGGGAGTAATTTTTCTCTTCCCACGTCCCCCTTCCCCCCTCTCCCCCTGCAACCTGTTTGAGCTTCTTGGGATGGTGGAACCAGAACCTGACTTTAGGGTTTATATTATTATTTGTATCGCATCCAGAGCTACTGATGGCAACAGATATATCTCCGGAAGCTTTGAGTCAGAACAAGGTCCTGCTGGTACGATGGCAGCTTTTCCAAAAATGTAACTTTTTGCCTGCTAAATGGGGTCTCCAGTCCTTTTCTTGTCTGGATTCTTCCAATAGTGCTCTTGCCTCAATTTCCTTTCATGTGCCCATCCTCTTAATATGAAGGCTACAGCATCCTACAAAGGATTTTCAAGTACTTGAAGTTAAAATTCACTGAGAATTCTACCTTTTTAACCCTTTCTCCCATGCTCTCGTAACCTTATTGACCTTTTTCTCCAAAAAACTTTTTAGACACTCTCACTTTTTTACCTAAATGCTGCAGAAAACTGAAAGTCTTGTTTGTGCCCTTAGAAGCTATATTTGTATAATATTTTTCTCCTGGTCTTCAGCTGAAGGGAGACTGGAGAGAAGGTAGCAGGAGAGGATTGGTTTTTTGCTTTTCTTTCCTCCCCCTTTTCTCCACTTGCCCATCCCTCCTTTCTTTCTGCTCTGTGTCTTCAACCACAGTCTGGTCCTGGGAAGATGCCAGTGATGAAGCAGGTTTTTGTTAGGGGGTAAGAACTAGTATTTTATATCTAGACTCAAACAAGTCAGATGAGCAGCAGTTTTCTCCATGCCCCATGAGGTAAAGTTAAAATGGTCTGCTAGTGAAGTCTGTGGTCTGCTTCTACATCTAACAAGGGCTGTAAGACAGCAATCATGAACTAGTTAAAACATTTTGCTTTGAAGCCTTTTCAATGTGGAAAACGCTTAACACTTCAAAGTGACAGTTTCTCTCTTAAAGGAAGATGAGCAACAACTGGGTCAATATCCTACAATCTGAAATAACTGCAGAGTTGCTAACCAAAAAACTCATTGCAGAAGTGGTAGGAGATAATATAGTGTCAGTACATAGAAACCATGAAACACAGTAATTCAAAGCTACCACAGGTATTTCAGCCAGAAATTCTCTGTCAGGCATTTACAGATGTGCCGATGAATGTGAAAACAACCTCTGAGATACAACAAATTCATAAATATGCTGTCTCAGGTACCAGGGGTACACTGATTTTAGCTTATTTCTAAACCTTATTTGCTACATAGGCTTTGGAGACAATGAATTTCTAATCTCTAACTCTCTCAACACATGTACGTGCATGCACACACTTGCATGTCACTGCCCCTCTTACCACTTTGGAGCCTGTTAGTGAGTTTCAATCAAATCAGATAAGCAGCTGAGGTCCCAAAGATATGAAGTTCCCTCAAGTTTGACAAAAGAAGGCAAGAAAACCTCTAACAGTTCTACCACTGAAGGAAAAGCTGAAGGTCAGCTTTTTGGGGCACCATGGAAAGATGTTACACGAATGTCTCAAGAGCAGTAACATCTCTGTCAGTGCCCGTCCCTTAAGAGATATCAGAAAACCCAACCATACAAGACTCAGAGATAAGCAGTAGCAGCCTTCATTAGTTTTGGTGCTCATACTACTTCCTTTGCTTGTTATAATAACAGCAAGTATGTGTATCTATAAATAGCATTGGGGTGTAGGCACTTTATGTGCTAAGGGCTATACAAATTTATATAAAAGTGTTTTTCTTGCCCTACAGAGGTTGCCATTCCCCTCAGTGAGATCAAAGGAAAACATAAAGAATCAAAATCAACCCACATGCCCTTGGGAGATACTCAGGTGCACCTTTCACAGAGACATTTGGGTCAGAATAGCACTCAGATCCCCAGAGCCAGTCCAGGGGTACATACAGAACAGGAGACTGCTTTAATTCCCTCCTGACTGCACGTAGTAACTACTATGTAGTAGCGTCAGCTGAAGTCTAATAAGCTTAGTAGCTTATATGGTGCCTGCAGCTTATCAATACGTATTTTTGATAACTCTAAGTCACCAGAACCCCCAGGAAAGAGAGTATCAATAACAGGCATGTAATGATCATTTCTTTTCCTTTCATTCTATAGGTAAAAGCCAAGACACTCAAAGCAATCACAATGAATCTATACACTGTAGCTATGTAATTATTTTGGAGGTTTCTCTAATTGAAGTTTTTCAGAGTTTATTAACTGAACTTGCAGACTACAAAAAGGGAATAAAAATAACGTAACCACACACTGTAAACTGTAGACTGTAGAAGTTACATATCACAGCTATACCTAGGATTTTATGTGTTCAATTTTTTTGTTTCTCTTTTACTAGATAAATCGCTCATGGACAGATGGGTTTGCATTTTCTATTTGTTTTGTTACAGAGTTTACACATTTCTTTACCCCAGTACCTATTGGTTACAATGTAAAAAACATTCATAATTTTTACTTCTGTAAAGATTTTTCTATTAAAACGGCATGGGTATAGGAAGAGGAAAAATAAACCTATTCTCAGATACTCAGTTAACATAAACATATACATCTCTGTATATAAATCGCCTAATATAAATTTAGATAATTTATAATAGGTGAATTTGTTCCATAATACACAATTCTTTTATTTAAAGTGAATAGGCACTACATATAAAGTGGTAAAAGCCTATTAAGACCATGTCTATGCAGCATTCAGAGTAGCTCTATATTAGAGAAACTTGCATTAGCAAGAAGTCATTCTGCTTAGGGATGAGTGTTTAAATTATTAATATATACATATTGCTGTGACTAAATTGTCAAGTAATTTGTTCTAAGATAAATTAAACTTATTGAAAGAAATCTTGGTCTTGCTAGAGTCAGTGGAAGTTTCTTCAACTGACTTTGATAGTCTAGAACATGACCTTCAGTTAAGGGTGATGATTTCTCGGTAGTTTTGGATTTACAGAAGCAATATAAAGAAAAAAAATGCAAATTGATACCAATGTCTTACGACCTAATTATCCCTCTAAAAGAAA